>NC_135997.1:25955314-26255314 GCF_048128805.1 Centroberyx gerrardi | reverse complement strand
GTCAGTCTGTTAGACAGCAAGTCAGTCCTTAGACAGCAAGTCAGTCTGTTAGACAGCAAGTCAGTCTGTTAGACAGCAAGTCAGTCTGTTAAGACAGCAAGTCAGTCTGTTAGACAGCAAGTCAGTCTGTTAGACAGCAAGTCAGTCTGTTAAGACAGCAAGTCAGTCTGTTAGACAGCAAGTCAGTCTGTTAAGACAGCAAGTCAGTCCTTAGACAGCAAGTCAGTCTGTTAGACAGCAAGTCAGTCCTTAGACAGCAAGTCAGTCTGTTAAGACAGCAAGTCAGTCTGTTAAGACAGCAAGTCAGGCCGTTAGACAGCAAGTCAGTCTGTTAAGACAGCAAGTCAGTCTGTTAAGACAGCAAGTCAGTCTGTTAAGACAGCAAGTCAGGCCGTTAGACAGCAAGTCAGTCTGTTAGACAGCAAGTCAGTCTGTTAAGACAGCAAGTCAGTCTGTTAAGACAGCAAGTCAGTCCGTTAGACAGCAAGTCAGGCCGTTAGACAGCAAGTCAGGCCGTTAGACAGCAAGTCAGTCTGTTAAGACAGCAAGTCAGTCCGTTAGACAACAAGTCAGTCCGTTAGACAGCAAGTCAGTCCGTTAGACAGCAAGTCAGGCCGTTAGACAGCAAGTCAGGCCGTTAGACAGCAAGTCAGTCTGTCAGCCAAACCCTATCAAAACTGATATAAAAAAATTGATGCTCAATCCACAGATACCAGATTTCATTGAAGAACTCATGCCGCCTTTATAGAAGTCCATAAAATGTATTGGCAGTATAGAGCAGTGATTCTCAACCTTTTTCATATCAAGGACCTCTCATGTACACACTAGGCCCACGGACGCACGGAAACTATAGTCTACATTTATTTTACATTCTCTGATCGTGTTAACTTCTTGCAAATAATGGTGAAGTTCATCATTTTGCTGTGGACCCCCTGGAACCCCCTCAAGGACCCCTGGTGGTCCCTGGACTCCACGTTGAGAACCACTTGTATAGAGTATAGAGATAGCACACTAGCAAAATAAACAAAACATAACAGTATCCAGTCCAGTTCTTTTTTTTTTTTTTGCTAGTGTGCAGGTCTATAACATGTTAGTACTGTTAGTCTATGTTACTGTTAGTCTATGTTAATACTGCTGATACAACCACAGATACACCTGTTTGTTTCAATTCCTGAAAAAATTAACATTTTGGAGATATGAGACTTTCAACTGACAGCAATGATAAGCTGGTCTACCCCACTTGACCAGCCATGCTCCTCACTGAGCCCTCGGGCACATTACTCACACCACATTAACAACGACACCGGCTCCAATTTGATTGCAATTTCTCCCTCTGGCAATGTATCTTGTGTCAACATATAGGCCTAACTGAAAAAAAGCATAGCAAAGCAAGTAGATGTAGACTGTGAGGTAATTTGTATGAAAATAACTCCAAGACACACGCACACACACACACACACACCTATTGTAATATCTGCCTGGGGGAAGGGAGAAGACAGCAGATTCCTCCAGTAGCAGTGTGCTACAGAGCTGGCCCTTCTCACTGGTGTCCCTGCCCCCTCCGGATGATATTACACTTCACAAATCCTCTTGACAATGACACTTTATGGTTGCCAGGCAACGTGCCCCTGGGAATGTATTTGGCAGCGTGGGCGGCGGCGGTTGTGGTGACATCACTTCCTGTGAATAATGCCACCAGAGCGCGACCGCCGACGCCATGAGCGGCTAAAGAACGTGCCAACCTACTGCGACACAATGGAAAAAAAACAAATCGACCAGCTGTTACACCCAGGGGAATAGTAAAAAAAAATACATTATGGAGCAGCCTAGTGGGACAGAACACAACGTTCTCCCTCGTCCAAATAAGAGCTGGCTGGGATACGGGCCTTGCAGAATAGCAGTGTCACATCACCAGGCGGCAGCTCAGCAGCTAACAGCATGTAACAGGGCTAAGGCATCTCTCTGATCCCCATACGGGAAAACCTGAGCTGTGAGACAAGATACTTCAGGGCTGTGAAATCATCATCTGAGCCAGAACAGAGTGGGAACATTGCTCTGCGTCAATGCCGTCTATGCGAGCGTGGCGGTTACGAGAGCAACAGGGCATAGTGAGATTTTGATATGATGAACAAGAGTGACGTATATATTGTACATGCACGCACATTGCACACATACACACACACACAGTGCCACATCATAGTGACGTTTACAGCCTGCCTCCAGCCCGTCGTGGCTTTACACAGGCCCACCCATGGGGTTTACTAGCAACACTGCTAACACACACTGCCTTTTACCGGATAGCCTACACACAAGCCAGTACATGCACATTAACTCAAATGACAGGGAGGGTGCTAACACTTTAAAATCAATCTCTGCCTCTGAAACCACGAAAGAAGGTCTCAAAGCTCCACATTTCCCCCAGTCACCCTAATGCATAGTGCTGGTATAGACACTTTGCAGAACTAAATACCATAGCACCCAATATTCAACGCCTTGTTGGAAGACCACTGACAAGTTAGTGGAAGGCCAGCACCTTGTCGTTATAGAGGTGCGATGGTGAACCTAGCTAAACACATGAAAAGGGTCAATATAAGCAATTATATGACACCCATTTAATTTTGCTTTTCACACAGTTTTTCAAAGTGTTATCTGGTTGGCGTTAAGAAAAATGCCTGACTTCAGTGTTACCAATCTTGCTAGCTAGCTAGGCTAGGTAACACTAGGTAAATCAACAGCTGTGTAAACAAATTAGTGATGCATCTTCTGCATTACTAAGCAATGAAAGCAGTACAAGGTGTTGTGTATGCTAGCAATCAGGTGGTTCTTTCTCTAAAGTTGAGTAGGATTTCTTGTTGACTCTTACTTGGATAGCAAGCCATATATTTGGAAAGCTATATGTAGTCGAAATTACGCACCAGATATGAAATGATCTGACTGGACCCTGTAGTGACTGCTGTCTGCCTTGACGTCTTTGCGATTGATTGAGGCTATCCATACTTAACTTATTTTTTATGATAATTGTCGTTTCTCCGATCGATTTTTGGAAGTCAATAAAATTATTTTGTCTCCGCCACTAGGGGGTTCTGGAATAATTCTGCATAGCCTCTATTCCTGAGACATTTTTTATATGCTTTAATTTTTTGATACGGGATCTAAAACAATACTTTTTTTTTTTTGGATACCTTTCTTTGTAGGATGAAAACACATTTCATCATGCGGTTTTGCATTTTTTGTTTAACATTTGTACAGTACATGCCTTTGTGCTTTTGTAAGAATTGTCACCGCTCAAATGACAGCAAAAATCTCCTAAAGCAGAAAAAAAATTCTCTTTGTAAGAATCAGAATCTCATTGTAAAAGTCGACAGATACCAAAAATCTATATCATCTTTCAATTCTCAACCCTACTGATGTCTCTATCCACCCTGAAGCCTACCTTCTCTAATTTTAAAATTGTATTCATCAAGGCAGCATTCGCCCAGCATGCAAACTCTTTTTTGGCAACGCCCTCCTTCACATTCATACAGTTACACACATTTGCACCTGGGGATTGCCAACTGCCACTAACATTTGTTACTGATGAAGCGGAAACTGTGTCTCATTTACCCCCCCCCACCAGGATTCAAAGTGGACACCCTCCAGACATAAGCTTGCTTCTCTAACCATCAGGCTACCGCTGGCCCTGATCTGATATTAGTTAGTGATCCTTCTGATGATAGGCTATCACTAGCGATTTCCTAAGACCAAGCTCTTGATCCAGCCCTGCTTGGCTCCCATCCTCCGATCATGCCAAATAACCTCCATCCCTTACCCCCCAGCATTGTCCTGCCCTACTTGGCACGCCGCCCACTGGGAGTGTATGTGTGTGGGTTTGACTTTAATGGAATCGAGATATGATAGTGCTTTGCGGGCCAAGAAAACAATGTGGTGCTCAAGCATCTCTGAAAGGCCTTCATCGCCTTTAAGTGGGTCTAGCTCAGCAACATTGATTGTGTGTGACTGAGTCATCTTCAGAAATTCCTGTTACGTGTGCTGTGTGTATGTCTGTGTGTGTGTCTCACATCCTGAGGGGCTTATTGAGACAGTGGTGCTGGTCCTCGTCAGGAAATCCCCCTTCTTATGAATGGAAGGCTATAATCTCAATGCCACGCAGCACACAACTGGCAACAGTATTAACAGCACCACCAAGCTCTCTGTTAAAGACAAATATCAGCACAGTACACAGAGCTACACAGGGGATTTCTGCTTTATTCAGCATGCAGTTGATTTTAAAGAGGGGCAACATACACACACACACACACACAAACACACTCTAACACACACGCAAGTGCACGTGCACACACACATATTTATATATCGCACAAGCATACAGTACATATGAGCATGCACGCATATACACCCTCAAAAGGATTAACTGGGAAAACACTCAATTAAAAAACAGCTTTAGGTTTTTCCTAATGTGAGAGTGAGGGAAAGAGATTAGATAGAAGAACAGCAGGCAAGCATTGAAATATGAACAGCTATACACTGCGGCGTATAGGCTAGACCTAAACCCCCATTTTCTATCATGTAATTGATCTCATGAGCACCATTTTGTTTGATTTTTTTTTCCGCTACTCACGGTACACTGCTTTGTAGTATCAGCATATTCAGAACATGCCTGCACACAGGAAACGTTGGATTCACAGCCTTGAGCATGCTGGGAAGAACCGAATTCACAGTAGAAAAAAAAACAAAAAAACACAAAACAGAAAATGTAGAGAAGGGAGGAGGAGGGGGAGAACAAAAAAGGGAATGAGCGGCACAGTGCTTTCATCTGATGATTATATGAGGCTATTTTTCAGCAGGTAGGCTGGCTAGAAAAGCAAATTGCAGTCTGCAGAGAGCTGTGATCAGTCAAGCCTGGCCTGTACAATATAGCCCTTACCTCACCTAGGGCTGGGTTTTGTTGGAAATATTTTTATACCTCTTCTGATCTGTACTGATACTTCAGTTTTCATACCAGATCTAAAATCTGTCTTTTCCAATGCCTTTGTTTGTTGGATGAAAGCTCTTTTTATTATGCAACAGAGTAAATGATTTTCTGCTCAACACTTGTACATACCATCTGCTTTCTTTAACAGAATTAAACTCTGTTCAATTGATGCCCAGAGTAAAAATACTCATTGTATCCAACATTCCGTAGGTTTTCAATACTTTTGGATGATTAAAAATTGATAGATACTAAACCTCACTGTAGTATTTCATACTGAGCACTTGCTTCACCTCTCTGTACACCTCCTACTTTATACCATCTTAAAAAAACAGGGACAGCAGGCACAGTGTACAGTGACCATCCTCCCCGATAGCTGAGGTGACCTCTGTAAATGATAGGTATATGCTATACTATACGTTTTTGTTTTTCCAGGCTTTTCCATGACTATTCCAGGACATATCATGCAATTTCCACAATTCCACAGTTTAAAAGCTGACTTTAATGTGTCATGTCTTGTTTTAGCTCACTAAAACATCACTTGGGACTTAGGTAATGGAAATTTCTTGTGTGGTTTTACTCTTTCAAAGGCACCCACACCAGCAGCCCTACTTGACGTCAAAGCACTTGAACAGTTGAAAAAAATAAGATCATAGACAAATTTCCATAACATTCCCAAAACTCTTTTTGGATAAATATCATTTCCTATACGTTGTCCAGGACTGGAAAACAAAACTGCTAAATTCCATGACTTTTCAAAGTTTTCCATGACTACAGCAACCAAGGCAAGAAATGTTGCTTGTCCACCTGCCACAGTGGCTACTACCTCCCTAATTTCACCAGCTGCTTTCATTCTAACTTCTCACCCGTTAACAAGACTTGGTGAATAGGATTTCCAGATGATGATAGGACCCCTAAATGATGTTGGATGCCTGCCAAGTGTCTGTTAGAATAAACTAATTTAGCAACCGTAGAAAGCATTTACCAGCATTTGACTGGTACTTAAGTGGCAATTTCCGGTTCTGGTAGGACCCCTGGTAGTAACAACAGTATAGTGGTCTCACAGAAACAGACCCTCAAGGGCCCAGACAACCAGATAGTGCTCTTATCTCAGCCTCCATTCCCTGCTCGCAGACAGGACGGGCACATGAGTTGGGGATATATACATACACATACTCAATCCCAAACACACACCCTTTTATAGCATGAGTAAGACCTGAGCGCGCAGGCTTGCACGCACCCTCAAGAGAGCGGAGGCTGAAGTAATGACTCTTGCGGAAGGTTAGTGCCTCTGCAGCGGCTACGCATTAATATTTCATGGGGAGAACCTGGGTGGCGCATGCATATGAACAGGTCTCTCCTCCAGCATGAAAACCTCCCCAGAGCTTTGTGTACGTCGGCTGCCTCCATCGCCCCGCATCAGCAGCAGCATGATTATCCCTCACTGCAGCTCTTAAGGCATACACAC
Organism: Centroberyx gerrardi; assembly: GCF_048128805.1. Taxonomy (NCBI): domain Eukaryota; kingdom Metazoa; phylum Chordata; class Actinopteri; order Beryciformes; family Berycidae; genus Centroberyx; species Centroberyx gerrardi. The sequence continues at coordinate 26,248,877 of NC_135997.1, read as the reverse complement.
CCACTACATGCATGCAGACAAACACCAGCTCACAGTACACGGTAGCAAGGGTCCACCGATATCACCATTTTCACTGTCGATTTCCTAAAATTTAAGTATCATCTGGGAACAATTAATAATCTGATCTGTTACTAGTACTGAAAAGGACTTAGACCATTAGCTTAGGGTCATAGGGCAAAAAAACAGAGAAACCATCTCCATTAAAGAGCTCTGTACTCCCACTATGTGTCAAAAAGGGAGTACATGTTCTTTGATTTCTGATTTGTAGCTCTTGGTTTTGGATTTCAGTGCTGGAGAAATTCTGATACCAATTATTTTAGCCTGGTATCTGGACAATATCTGTTTCCGGTATCGGTATCAGAGCATTGCTTTATAGTGACAAAAAAAAATAATAATAATAGTCACAAACAGTAAACAACACGCATCACCTATAACACAGTGTTCCATCTACACAAGTCCGATACAAACATCATCCCGCCTGCACTATACTAAACAAGGGCCTAGTCTACGCTGAATGTGACAGAGGATGCTGAATGTGGCCCTCTGCGGAGTGCTGAGGTGAAGGCCGACCTCAATTCTGTCACCGCGCTGCCGGTGGGCACTTCATCACTGACTTGGTCAACTTTGTCTAGGCTCCCAGAAGGCACTACTGAAGCTAGTTTACTCTCTCCTATCACATGGGGGGCTAAGGAGGAGAGAGGGAACACATGCCTGAATCGTGGAGGTGCAGACCATGGTGAAAAGAGTGAAGTTGCCACACATTCATAACCTCAATAGAAGTCGTATGTATTTCATGCTTTAAAAAAAAAAGGTGCCAGGTGTGCCATTCATGGTACATGCGGCTGAGAGTGTGGCGACTTCTTACGATTCAACACCTAGACCTACCTGCCTCAAAGAAACTGGACTGCTGCTACCATTTTGCCCCCAAACCGGAACACAATGGAAGCAACCATATTAGCTTAGATGTGTTGTCCATTAAATTTTATGCATGGAAAAAGCGGGCAGTCCACTCCCCTTAGTGGTCATCATGAGTCAAATTCATGTTGGTCAGTCAGGAGTAAGTCACTTCACTCCTCTACTCCTATGAGCTATCAAACTCAATCATGGTGTACAGCACTTGAGAAAATAATATACAATTAATGTCTGTTCCTTATTGAGCAGTATGTAATCAGTAAAAAAAAAAGTAAAAGATCTTTGTGTGAAAATTTTCCAACTATGAATCTTCACGCCTTAGCTGCAAATTTTCACACAACTCCCACAACCCTCTTGTCATATACAGAAAGAACTATACGTCATTGCCACAATTGCACCAAGGGACTGTGCCATATCTGTACATGTTTTCTTAATTAACACACAGGGAGAGGGACTCAGAGTAGGAGAGACAACAGGAAGAAAGTTCTGGCAGGATTGCTTTGCACCATCAATGGACACTGCTGTGACAGTTTCTGAAGAACAATGTGTGACATAGTAGGCTATATTACATATATTGCAATAAATCATTCATTCCATAAATGAAAGAGGAACTCTCTCCATACAGCTACAGCCTTCAAAATTGCTCAAGACATTTTGCAATATACTGCATCGCACCTCAACCTGCTTCAACACCACAGATAACAGCAACCTGCAACATCTATGCCACAGTCTCCACCCCACTGTATGGTGTCTTTAAATTGAATGAGTCTGAGTATCTACAACTAACATAAACATCCTCAAAGTACAGGTTAAATTAAATAATGGGTTATGAAATGCAGTACATTATTTAGATCTAAATAGGTTTTAAAAAAAGATTAAATAAAAACACAAGATAATAACATAAAAATAACACTATAGACCAAAAGCATTTGGCTATGATGATAAACTTCAACTAGATAAGTGTGTTAAAAGCAAACCATAAAAAGACCTCAAACAAGAATAAAGGTCACGGCCTCTACAATTTTCTGTCAGATTCTGCCAGTCTAGGCTGACCAGACTGAATTAGTTTGATGTTTCAAAATGGCTGGAATGCATGACGTAATGAGTGTTATGAAAGGGCCACTGAAACAATAGTGGGCTCCATAGGCTGGGCTATGCTGCATGCTGTTGATCTGAAGCTTTTCCCTCATGTAGGTCAAGTATGGTTACATTGTATAAAAATGTGTTGTGCAGCTCATTATCTAATGGCAACAAGGTGTCATTCACTCATCTTTTTACCAATAGGAATTACATCAGTGGTTCTCAACCAGGGGGTCGCAAGCTAATTTTGGGGAGATGATTTATAGGATAAGAAAAAAAAAATGTCTAAGAAATACATTTGTTATCATCTCCATTTTGTTTTCTTTGTCTTTTTCTGATGAGCCAAAAAGGTTGAGAACCACTGAAGTGCAGAATGTAAACTATGTTTTTAACCTTTAAGGAATGAATGAACTAGCGTGCATGCTTTTTTTCAGCATTGCCCTACCTAGTAAAACCTCAGTCCTCTACTGTTCTCCACTGAAGCAGCACTCTGCTCAGAGGAACCTCCACAGTAGTTGCTGAGGGAAAGGTGAGGTTACTCATTCACGTGTCACAGCTGGTCTGGGGATCAATCAATAACCTCCAAGTCACAAGCCTTGTAGGGCTAATGGAGGGCAGTTGATAATAAAACCATCACAATTTGCAATGTGGTTAGGAGGGCAACAGATCTGGGTCCGCATTGGTTAAGCAAGTCAGAGTTAGAATGCTGATCTAAGATGTGTTCAGGTCATACATGACATGATCAAATGGCTCTTGCTCAGTGATCCCAACAGGTCAACACTCCTCTGAATAGCTGGATAAATATGAGCCCTGCTGCATGTTAGGGGAAGTGATGCACCAAGCATTTTTGGGCTTTTTTTTTTTCCGCCAACAAAGTGAACCAAGTGGTCAATATTTCCCAGCAAGAAGTTGTCTCTATGTGAATAAAGGGACGATGAGGCAACTCCTTGATCAATGTTGCCCATCACAGTAGGCCAGAGAGTTGTCGTGCGCATCACCAGCCAAGTCTGTCTAACTAAAGCGAGAAAGCTGGTGGAGGCCCTCATGCTCCTCGAGCCTGCTGAGACGGCATCAGCATGACAGATGCCTCCTCTATCTCACTATTCTCCCAAACATCAGCACTGCCGCAACTTTCTCGTCATCACACACACACAAAGCAAAATCCATTATCTGCTACAGCTATTTCCCTACCGTCTAGCTCATACAATCATTAATCAAGGCAGCAGCCAGCCAGACAATATTGTCGACCATTGTGAGTTCTTCTCACCCTCGCTATTCTTGAGTAAGAAACAGGCCTTCTCGGTGATAGATGGCCAGGTTTCAGCTGCACTGAGGACCTGACATTATCCAAACATTCCCCTCTTCCTCCAGCTCCCCGCCTCAGCCCTCAGGTCTGCATCAGCTGATATTTCATTAGCTTGCGCTGGGTGTGGCTTATAGCTGCACAGTTTACCAGGGGGATGGGAAGCGGATTATCTATACATCAGCGCTACATGCCTCAACACACTAGCTAGCAGTCTCTCACATCTAAATGCAGCCTTTGTTTGCTCCTCCCCTGTCTAGGCTGATGACCGTGCCTGGTTTATTGTTATAGCGTGCTGTAAATTCAGCTGAACTTTGAGCTGCCATCTTGGCAGCCACTGCTTCACAGGCAGAAAATGCATGCTACTAGGAAAATGCAGCAGAAAAATCAACCAGTACATAGGAGGCTAGATCAGTGAAATATTCCACTGTTGCTCTATAATTACAAATGCAAAGAAAAACCACAACTGACAGGGTACATTCCTATATCCTGTACAGCTCAATGGGAAGAGTAAGGCAAAAACACTACCAGCATTAGGGCTTAGTGCTGAGCCCAGCCAAGCTAAAATGTATCCACTTTGGATAAGAGCATCCTCCAAACAGCATATACAGTATTATTCTAATTACCTACTGGTTTATCCCATGACAAACAGCATGTAAATGGAGTGCAGTACAGGTACTGATGGCTACATACCCGATCTTGGGCTTCTGCTTGGGCTTGGAGGAAGGCACGATGCGAGCCTTCTTGGAGGCCTTCACTTTGGGCCGTGCCTTGCTGTTCTCTTTGTGCTCCCGGTCACGGTGCGTTTTGTGATGCGAGGAGCTGGGGAAGCTCTCAGGGCTCATGACCCTGGGGATGTTCTTCTCCCCCCGCTGGCGGGCCTTGGCGATGGCCTCCGAAATGATCCTGTTGGCCTTCTCTTGCTTGTCCTCCACAGCTGACTCCATCTGATGATGCAGCCTCCGCTGCGTCCTCTTCTCCGACGAGGAGCTGGATGAGGACGACGATGATGAGGAAGAGGAGGAGGAGGACGAGCTGCTCTTCATTGGGGGACTGAGGACCCTCACCTGGCTACTGGGACCATTAGCGTTCTTTCGAGGCTAAGGGAAGAGAGAGAGAAAAATAAAAGAGCAATGATGAGAATCTACACTCATGATTTCATCATTTTAACGACATCTAGACTAACATCTCACACATACCAAAGTAATGATGTCATGTAGCCTATTGTAGGCCACATACACAAACACACAAACCCTAAATAGCTGCAAATGAAACATGCTGTGCTATACAAAGATCTGTTGTATGTTTAAGTTGACGCAACTTGAAAGTAGAGTGAATGACTGAGGCCAATTTTGTTCCAAGTCGAGGTGTAGCTGTGTTTTTCTCACATAAGGGAAAAAACACAAACATAGGTTGCCTTATCCCCGAGGCCTAGACTGAACCCAGTTCATTTAAGCATGCTGGCTTCTGTAGTCAAGCAGTTGCTGTACCACATTTTTCGCTGTCATTTGACCACCTCCACATTTATCACACATTTCCCACATACAGAAGTGTGACATAGGCCATTTTCAGCTTGGCCTGGAATGAAATTAATCCAACCTCTATACAGACATGTTTTTCTTTTAAAAAAAGGACAGCATGGTGCATTGTTGAGGCCCTCAAAACCCCTGTGTGCATCATGTTCATGTTTCATAACATATAGCACATAGTGACGTGGGAAGAGAAAGCCATAAAATAGGCAATGTGCTGTGAGCTAAGGAGGCTATTTTATAGTCATACAGCTCAGCTAATAGATGAGTAATACAAGCAAACCTTTGTTTCCTTTACAGGAAATGGTGCCAGCAGATTGAGACGCTGTTTCATTGTACAACAAGCGGAGGATGAATGCGGTTATAAAACGTGAAGTAGGCCTTGCAGACATATTCAAAAAATAGAAAGAAAAAAAACACTGCAACTCCCACAATCTAAAGAAGTCACAAAAGCATTTGGTGCTGCTGACCACTGCATCTACCAGTTCACTCATTCAGAAAAACACTGATGTGCGGAGACTCTGTAAACCACTCAGACAGCAGACCATGTTGCTGCCCCCATCTCAGATGCTCGCTGAAGGGGGTTGGACCCGTCTCGCTCGGCAGCGTGCTCACTTTTGCTTCCTATCGGACTCCACTACAGACTTTCAGCATGGCAAAGACCGGTGTTTCCCCAGGCATTCATCTTGGTCAGGGGAAAGGCCTCTAAAACTGGTTTCAAACCATGTGACATGAAAACTCTCCGTTGAACCCAATACAAATGAAATTCTTTTAGGTGGGGTGGCTATTCAATAGTAGGGCAAACATTGGCACAGACTGTAGCAGGCCACATTGAGCCTCGCAGACATAAATAATCCAGCCTGCCTGATACGTGATAATATGTGAATAATAGATGGCGTGACTGCGGTTATTCCTACACAAGCGCCTTGTGGTGGGCCTTGAGCCCAGAGGAGAGGGAACCCATAAATGGATGACCTAATCTAAAAACGTGTTGCGTATGCCTACATGGCCCAGGCGCGGCCGGTCGTTTTTTTTTTTTTTTCCACACTGCTAAGCTAAATAATGAGAATTATCTCGAACCTCACAAACAAAGCGGGGGGAGGGGGTAAAATAACTAGCGATTCATTTGGAAGGAAGGAAGAAAAAAAAAAAAACACACACACACACACACACACACAAGAGCTGCATTATGATTTTCACGTGTGCAACGCTGCTGTGGCTATTAGGGAGAAATTTATTGGTTCATGCTGGAATGTTCTCATTCAAGTTCAAGGTAAAAAAAAAAAAAAAAAAAAAGAGGGAGGGGGGTGAAAGTAATGCTTAAGAGCGGAAGAACATGAGGGAACACGAGAAGCGGCAAGGCGAAGGAAAAAAAACATGAAAACAGGAATGAATGCATGTATGAAAAGTGAGAGAGAGAGGGAGAGAGAGTGAGAGAGAGCAAGCGAGCGAGCGAGAGAGAGAGGGGAGAAGAAGATAAAAATGCACCAAAACTGAGAGCACTGCAGCTGTGTAATACATCTATAAATAACTGAAATTACAGGCTGCCAGCACTGCAGTGATTTCAATCTCTCTAGCAGCACGTAGTCCCATGAAAACGGTGGGGACCATTACAGCCCACAAAAAGGTAGAGAGAGCTCCATTTGGGCCAGCTAGTTTTCTCTCCCTCTCTTACTCTCTCACCCCCTCATTTCCTCATGTAGTGAGCTCTCTGGTGACTGACAGGCTCAACTCATGGAAGACACACACACACACACACACACACACACACACATACAGAACAGCCTATACATAAACTACAGCACAGGACAACTGGGAGAGAGGAATCTGTGGAGAGCGAGGGTGGGAAAGCGAGGTATGGAGTGAATAGAGAGAGGGGGTGGGGGGGGGGGTGGGGGGTAGGGAAAAAAAACTGTAAATCTAGTATGCCTTGATAAGGTCTAGCATAGCGAAGCAAATGAGTATGGGGGGGGGGGGAAGCAGCAATGAGTTCAAGATGGCGGCAGTGCAGCATGAGCCAGTAGCAGAGGAGGTTGTTCAGTTCCTGCCGGCCCCTCCTCCTCCCTCCCTCCTCCCTCGTCCCTCCTCCCTCCCAGCTCTCCGAGCAGCTCACTTACCCTTCCTCTTGGCCTCTTCACTGTAGACATGGTGCTTTTTTTTTTTTCTTCCTCTTTCCTCCCCCTCTCCAACCGGCTAACAAAAGCCTTGCCCTTTCGCCGGGTTTTTTCTCTCTCCCTTGCTCGCGCTCTGTCACACACTCTCTCTCTCACACACACACACACTCTCTCTCTCGACAGTCGTTCTCTCACTCTTCCTTGAGCCGTGTGTCCCCCCTCCCCTCCCTCCTCCTTTTCCTCCCCTCCTCCTCCTCCTCCCCGGTCAGCTCTCCTCCTCAGGCAGTGGAAGAGCGTCGGAGCCGTTCCGTCTCCTCCTCCCCCAGCGGGCAGGGCTCAAGAGGAGCGCATGGGAGCTCCTTGCCTCTCTCTCTCTCTCTCTCTCCCTCTCTCTCTCTCTCTCACCCTCGTCTCTCTTCACGGGGAGCTGAGGGAGCAGCGCTGTGGGCGGTAGAGGAGGTGCGTGGCAGTCCAGGAAGCTCTCATTCTGCCGCTGCTGCGTGCTGCTTCGGCGTCGTCCGGCTTAACCCGAGTCTCCCTCTCTCTCTTGTGTGTGTGTGTCAGAGTTGCCTTCCCCTACCTCCTCTCTCCTCCCTTCTCATTGATTCCCCTCTCCGCCTGCGTTTCGCGTGCGCTCTCTATGCCTTTCTGTGCCTTCTCCTTCCTTTCCCCTCTCTTTCTTGCTCTTTCTCCTTTGCCGCTTTCTCTCGCACCTCTTCTTGTCCTCCTCACAAGCCAGGATAAGGTAGGTTACTCCTTTATACACACAAAAGGCTTTTGTGTTAGCTTGCTCGCTTGTTCGGCCGGTTGTTTTTTCCTCCTTTTTTCCCCCCACTTGTTTTTCTTTTTCCTCCTTCTCCCTCGCTGCCCTCCCCTCTCCCTGGCTGGGGCGTGTATGGCGAGCTCGAGACTCCGGCAGGCAGAGCGGCGGAAAATGAAAGCACAAAGCAGCGAAATGCATCAGCATGAATATTAGAGATGTCGTTAAAACCCGGACTCGTTTTTCTCTCTCTCTCTCTCTCTCTCTCGCTCACTCGCTCGCTCTCTCACTCTCGCTCTCTCTCCCTCTCTCTTTGGCTCTTTGTAAGGAAGTAGGCCAGCAGATGGTGCTAGCAGTTATTACATTAACTTTCACAACTTAACCCCCAAAGTACTGGATTTCTACAACACCACAGATTGTCAACAGGATAGTTTTTTCCCCCATGCAGGCTACCGCAAATGCCCTGTTGAATTATTTATGCCACACCATCATCCCAAAAGGCTGGACAGACTGGAAAGATTAGTCCATCAGGATAATGATCAACGGTGAGAAACACATTGGAACAAATTCCCAAAGGCTAAAAAAGTCTTCCTCATCCAAATGGCACACAAATTTACAGACATTCACAAATGAAGGCAGCACAGCACAGCACACTCACTACTCTCTAACCATACCAGACACATGCAGCCAACGCAGCACTGACTCTCCAGCGGTGAATTGAGACACTCTAGTGGGGAGCGAACCCGACTACCCCGTCGTATTTCCTGGAATACGATTCCACAAGAGGGGATTGAGACGGGCAGCTCTTCCTGGGTGCCTGAAGGGGTCCTGGGAGAGCGAGCCAGCCTATCGGGGGACTCCTGACAACATGATGCAGGGGCCATGTGCACCGGCTGGCACATGGTACTGAGAATAACACAGAGACACACGGCTGGCCTGAAGCCAGGCGCAGGGCACTGCTGGGTCAGCCTGGGAGCTATGAGTTACAAACAGATGCCTCACCAAACAGTTTTTAAACCTTTTTCAACTGAGCATGCTTGCTCTTTTCCAGAAACAGCCTGTTTCACATTCATGCAGTTCCACACATTCACACCTTGAAGCTGCCCACTACAACCACAATTATCCACTGGTGGCCACTGAGCAGCTCCACTGGAGGAGTTGGGGGTTGAGTGCCTTGCTCAAGGGCACCTCAACTAGATTTTGAAGGGAGGGGAGAGAGCGTTACCCCTTCACTTTCCCCATCCACACAGCAGGGGGCAGGAAGAGGTGTGTTTTTGAAGTCTCAGTGGGGGAAAGCTGTATCAATGGCCAGACCCAGATCCAGATCTGAGAATCCAAATAAAAAAGCAAATATCAAATGTTCTCTATGTCTCTCTAGGAAAACAGCCTAACCTCCAGGCCTGAGTTTATGGAGCTAAAGATGTAATTTCTCAGCTTGTTGGGGCACAAAACTCCCATTCATTTCTAATAGAAGATTGCAATTTTTTTCTACTCTTTGTTTTTGTTCCAGTTCACATCGTGATCACAAAGCTCTAAAAGCTTTAAAAAAAAAAAAAAAAAAAAAAGGGGCTACTGTGTGTTTATTCAAGTATCGTTTGAATCATGTGGGTGTGCATGAGTAGGCTACAACGCAATCAAAGTATGGCTAAACATTGCATGTGGGTTAGATAACCTAAATAAACTTGTGTACAAGCGACCCAATTGGAATGGCGTGGGAGGCCTTATTCGGTGTGTGTGTATGTGTGTGTGTGTGTGTGTGTGTGTGTGTGTCTGTGTGTGCACGTGCTGTATAAGAGCAGTAGGATGAGCACTGCCACAACACAGGTATGAGGCAGGTCTTGGAAAATTTCTGTTGTCCATGTGTACTTTTGTGCTGTTTATATCTCTTACGAGGATAAAAAATGATTGATGTGTGTGTATTCCAGCACATGGCCGTCCTTCGTCAGTGTTTGAAGCAGCAGGCGTCAGATCCACCTACCAGGCCAGGCCTTGGAGTTTGGACTGTAGAAGAGGAGAGGAGGGGAATCGGCAGGCTACATGCCTGCTGGGAGCTGAGCCACAGCGTCCTCAGCAAGCCAAAGAGCACCACTGTCTGATAATGCCCATTAGGGAACTGCTATTGGGAATGAGCTTTGACTGTACACGCATAAACAGTGCACTGATACAGCAACATATAACTGATATAGCATTGATGTTATCGTTGCTTAGACCTTTCAAATGAACAAATAAATGAAACGTCTACAAAACGGTCTCACACAGTTGGAATGTGTACAAAGCAGTCTGCATCATTTCAGTAGGAGTACAAAATCACACAACCTCTATTGCACGTGCAGCACAGACACTACTGCCACTGTGGGGCAAAAGACGAAAAATAAGCTATGCTCAGAGAGACATAAAGTGGCAATTTCCATCCAGAATCCAACCGCACCATTGCAACAGGTAATAGTCTATTTGAAGCGTAAAAGGCAGGTAGTGAGAGACAGGTAGAGAGCTTGAATCACCTCAATAGATTCAAAACACAGAAAGGCTTTTAGCTGCCTTGCGTGGCTTTGCGAGAGAATATATTTTCTCTCTCGCTGGAAATGTACATGTGTGCATGTGTCAAAACGAGGAAAAAAAAAAGAGGAGGAAAAAAACAGGAAAAACTAAACGCACACATGCTCGAATGGTCATATGGCATGAAGCTATAGCGCCTTGGCAACCGAACGGTTAATATGCAAACGAGCCTACCAGCTCTGTATGAGGGGGAGTGGTTTCCCATAAAGACAGAGGAGGGAGGGGGAGAAGCAGGGGAGGGGAGTAAGAGAGCTGGTGAAAGGAAACAAGTGAGAGAAAAAAAGTGTGTGTGTGTGTGTGCGTGCAGAGACGCTGGGTGGCTGCAGAGGCACAGGTGTCAGTCTCTGAACACTCCATTACTACCTCATCAAAGGGCCTGTATTAGTACGCCACTGCACTCATTTCTTGCCTGCACCACCCTGAGAGAGTCCCCACTAACGCACCATTAGGGAAATGAGACCAGAGAGCTAGCGACTCACTGACATGCTGGAAGCGACAAGACGGTGAGCACCCACTGGTGCTTCAGAGTCTACAGCTAGTCGTCACTCTCGTACACAAAAGTCTAGATCCATGGCCAACTGGTGTCTAATGTCACTCACTGCTGGTGGCAATGTTATCCTTGACTGAACAAGAGCTTTTCAGCCTGATGCCATACTCATACTTCATACATTTATGCTGCTATAAACAAAGCGCAAATCAGGTGTTCTTACTGGTTATAGTGTTACAAGATAAACTCGTTCCAATTTTGATTCACATCATAAAAATTTTAAAGAGTTAGCAAAAAAAATAAAGGGGTAAAACAACATTCAGTTTGGTTCATGCATGCACCAGGCAGCAGGGTGGCCTAGTGCTTAAAGAAGCCATCCTTCAACTGGAGGAGCCAGGTTCGAGCCCTGACTCGGCACATATCCGTGTCTTAGACCAAGTTTTTTAATCCCTACCGGCTCCGGGGTTGCTGTTCTGTAGATGACCCTGACCTCTGACCTCCCTGGAGGGGAGCAAGAGAAAAGAGAATTTCTCTTTGGATCAATAAAATCACATTTAGTACTGAAATGATTAGTCGATTGATCAGGTCGACCGACAGAAAATTTATCAATTCTAATTTTGATAAATGATAAATCGTTTGTCATTTATCAAGTAAAAATACAAAACATTTACTGATTACAGCTTTACAAATGCTAAAATGTGCTTGCTTTTCTCTGTATCATATATTATAAAATGAATACTTTGGGGTTTTTTGGCTGCTGGTCAAATTAAGTAAAAAAATCACTTTTGGCTCTGGATGGGCATTTGTCAATATTTTTAACATTTTATAGACTAAATGATAAATCAATTAATTGAGAAAATAATTAATAGATTAATCAATAATGAAAACAATTGTTAATTGCAGCCCTAAACACATTATTATTATTATTATTATTATACACATTATTATCAATGTATAACACCTTTCAGGCATCTTTCAGAAGGCATTGTGCTGGGTGCCTGTTACAGCAAGCTCAATATGAGAATTGTCACATGAGTAAGAATTTATTTGAGCCATCATTCTCCAGCCTATAACATTTTATCAAATTTATAACTCTTTAGCCTCCAGCCTATAACTCTATTCTTTGCTGCTGTAATGACCCAATTTCCCTCCAGGGATCAATAAAGTTCATCTTATCTTAAAAGTACAAATAAAATCCAGCGCGTGCAACAGAATGATGCCGCAGTATTGGATTATCTCATTTGAAATGAATGAACTTCCGTCGGAAAGCAACACATTCAGCGCATTGAATGTGATCAAGGGGTAGGTGATCATGTTTCAGTTAGTGAGCCAACATGAGAAGCTGCCCTCTTCAACACCTCTACCCACCTCTACAAAAAACAAACAAGAAGCCTGATATATCAAGTCTTATCACCTCCCCCGCCTCCCTTCATTGCACCCTTGCCTCGATTTTCACACCATGTGCCATCAAATTACTTCAAGTGCACTTAAAAGTCAACCTTTGATGCTCTTCCTTGAAAAAAAGGACTCCCTGTAAGTGTGTCGTGTCACAGCGCTGTGTACTAAGAATAGGCCTGGCCTTGTGTGTTTCTCACAACGATAATAACCCCACAGACACGTACCTCCCCGACCATAACCAGAGCCCAAACCTATGGCCTGGTTAATGAAATATAGATTGCACTGTCAAGTCTAGGTGAAAAAAAAAAGAAAAAAAAGATTAGGCCCCGCTAATTAGGCCTAAGGCTGCAGGCCAGTTTGAAGCCAGAATGGGGTGTGAGGCAGCGGCAGGGCTGATAAATGAAAGGGGACGTGATGCACAGCAATGCTTCCTCAACCAATTAAATACAGCATCAGGCATTAATGATCCTTTACTCAGGGACCAGAGGTACAGTGGCTGGGGCTGAGCACGGTGCCCTAGAGAGAAGCCGCTGAAAGACTGTAACAGAGGATTATTACTGCGCTGGCCCTGTTCTACAGTCTGACCTGGTCTACTATGACCAGGCACACAGCCCCGCTGAGCCGGATGGAGGGAGGGTGCAAGGGGAGGGCAGACAGGAGAGCAGTGGTTCACAGGGTGATTATCAATACTGTGCACTTGAACTGAAATGTGATCATAGGCAAAACACACACAAAAAAAAGAAATTGAGCGTTTTTTGTACTTCTATTTACTTTTACCTTGGACAGTTTTCTGAGTGTGCATGATCTTTTTTAGCAACGCCCTGCTTCACATTCTTACAGTTACACACAGTATTCACAGTTGGCAGCTGCCCAGCACAAATACAGTCTTCTACTGTTGGCCATTGACCAGTTATGCTCTGGCAATTGACAGTTAACTGCCTTGCACAAAGGCACCCGGTCAGCAGCTGTTGAGGCAGGTGAGAGCATTCCTGATTCACTTTCCCCACTCAGATTTTCCCAGTTGGTCCAGGGACTAAAACCGGTGACCTTGTGTGTTGTGCAACTTCTTGGCTACCATACCCAATTCAACCAATCACTGTTCAGTCCAAACTAGGCATGCACCAATATGTACCAATTTGTTTGGGGTTAATGGACAAGAAACAACTTGTATATCAGCTATCTAACATTATTTCATGTGTTAATAAGGCAGCTGATCAAGTCACTCTCCTTTCATTTCTAACATGCAACATGTGGCCTATAGTATAAGACATTAGCAATGGGTGAATTCTCTATTAGCCTATTTCAGCCTGGTATTAGCTTAATATATACGATGCCAACACTGGTATTGCTGCATCTCTGCTTCAAAACAAAGCAATAAGCCTAAAATAAAAAAAAAAGAAGTAAGCAATGTTCTAGTGTGACGATTATATTTGCCTCAGCAGACAGTACGCTGCTAGCAGACTTCTACACCGGCTGTACAGTGGTGTGTACAGTGCGTTTGTGTGTGTGGGCCTCTCTGTCTGAGATATTTATAGTAAACACCCATAAAGCTCCGAGGACCGGGCCAAGACAGACAGACAGACAGGCAGATAGACAAACAGACACAGACACACACACACTCCCTTCTGTCCCTCCCTCTCTTTCATACATACAAAGATTGCTACACCATGTTAATTCCTTGCAAATACAACCATTAGCGACTCGCACTGGATACCATTAGCGGGGCCGGCCGTAGCAGAGGTGCCTCACCACTAGACCCCTGGTGCACCCTCCAGCAGCCCCCATCCAGGAGGGTTTAATAATGAGAGCCTATTAGCTCGTCATTAGGAGGTCAGCTAATTGACTCCTTTATTTAATTAAGCCGAGCACGGGCAGCCATTTCCATCGCTGATAAAAGGGATTATGAGTGCGGATGGATCCGTGTGGAGAGTTAAAGGTATGCTGGACCTAGTCATCTGGCTAGGACAGGGTTGGACACTAGGGGGCGACTGTGAGAGAGAGAGAGAGAGAGAGAGCGAGAGTGAGAGCGAGAGAGAGAGAGAGAGAGAGAGAGAGCACACGAGAGGTGAAGAGGGAGCTCTGTCACTAGCTTTATGTGAGGTGAGCTGCCGTGTCCAAATTGTGTATAGGACCTGCTGAACTACAAATGATCTATAAGGTAATTCTTTCTCCAACATCAGTATAGTGAAAATACCAGAAAGCTATATGGTTTTCTGACAAGATATCAGCAAAATATTAAGTGGAAATTAGCTGTGTAAGAAACTACCCACAATGCTATGTGACAAGTTGTGATAGTAATATTAATCAACAGAAAACAACAGCCTGACGCTAGATATGTGTCAGCCTTTGTGAATCAAGCATGTGTAAACTGCCATGTGTAGTTAGTATTAGGACTGTGTAACATGTGTAACTGTGTAACTGTATTGGAAATTTGTTGTAAACCTCTGGAAGGCAGCAAGACCACTGTCAAATAGTCAAGTGTGATCGTCTTGTGTGCTGGCTGTCTGCAGAATAATGAGCATTACAATTGCTTCTCTATGTGTGTGTGCTTCCCCTTTGGAGTGTTTCAGAATTCACTCAGGTGCAGCCAAAATGGTAGTAAGCAAAATAAACAGCCATGTGGGCGGTGGCAAACGAATGGACCATAACCTTCAAGAAAGTCTAATCCACCAAGTCAGCGGAGGCCTACCTACCCTCAAAATAGCTGAACCAGAAACAATCACTTTGTTGGAGGACTTTGCATACGCTAAATGATAAGAAAAACAACCAAAATGATTCTCATACTGACAGAACCCCAAAACACCTTGTGGCCTGTCCTCTGCTGTGTGTCTTCAGAGTGGAATGGTTGGGTTTGGCTTGCTCAGGATGCTCATTATCCCATTGACCCCTGCAGTATATAGGTCTGACCTCGGTTTGAGGGTTATGCAGAATACCCTCAGAGTATAGCCTAGGCCCGGCTCTGTGTCAATCAGGCCAAATGAATGAGAAGGGCAGGCAGAAAGATTCTAACCAGGGCATCTGTCCTCCTCACATCTTTAAGAGTCAGCTCACGGACAGGGCAGTCGGTCAGCAAGATTTAAGATGGTATTTTAAGGGCTACCACAGGCTGTGTGCACGCACATCCTATCATGAGCCCAAGTGAGAGCAAAAGGCAATCCATCTAAAGAGGGACACCCTTCACAATTAGTGGCTGACTCCAACAATGTGGCAGCAGTGCCATCATTTCACACAGACTGGCTGACAGGGTTACTTAACAGATTCAATTTGGAACTGATTTGGCCACCTGAATCTGGGGGATATTCACACAGTGTTCTTGAAGAGTTTGACTTGAAGATAAAAAATGAGCTATTTGGAACTCAGCCCATCATGCCGTTTTAAACATGCTATTTGGTGGATGCTTTTTTATCCAAAGCACATTTTTCTTTTTGGGTCAGTGTTTACAAATATTACAAATATAAATGAAGCTTTTAGAATCTCAAGACAGTCCATGTTCAGCTGTTACATATTGTCAGCTCAGACAATGAATTCCAGCATGAAAATCTATCTGCAATCTCAACAAATATGTTGAATTGCTAGAAAAACAAAGCCAGTAGTTGGGTGACAGTGTTTGAACAGGGAGTAGTGCCTTACTGCAATTACGCATCAGGCCTATAAGGCAGGTCTTCCCAACCCGTTCCCCTGAAATGAAAATGTGGTCACTAAAAAAGTTCCTAATCAAACTAAAATGATTTGACAATATTGGATTTCTATTTTGAAATGAGACTCTACTTATGGACTGCAGTGAAAGCAGTGCAGGTTGCCTCCACAGGTGTTATTGACAAGCTTGCAAGAGCCGTTTAATTTATCCCCCCTGGAGGAATGAAATGCGTTTGCATACTGAAAGACAAAACGTTTTCATGTACTTTACATGATGAGTCGTGAACCCTCCGCTTTAAGGCTGGCTTCCAGCAGTGCTCCATCCGTGTCATGACATGGCGCTCTCTGAATCAGAGACAGTGACGGCACATCAGGCCAGACACCGGGCGGTGCACTGAAGCTGAACTGTACAAAACAAGCAAGCCGGTGATGCCATTCATTAATGGGAATGTTGGTGCAGACTCAAGAGTGGAGCTGAGAGGAGGTCCCTAAGGATGCGAGAGAGAGAGAGAGAGAGAGAGAGAGAGAAAATCTGCAGGGGGCACACTGCCAGACCTTTACAACTCCTTCATTATTGAAGCAGTGCAAAGGGAGAGCAGGGCTGCTGTGCACGTAAAGAGGCGCAAACACACACAAACAGGCATGCACGTACATGCACACACTTCGAGTAAGAACCCATTCAGCATGTGAGAGAGACAGAGTGAGGCCTGCAGCCTCCAGGATTTGATGAAGTAAGGAGCTTTTTTCTGCTCCAATTTCCACTTCCTCCAGAGCGCGAGACAGGTGCCTGTGGAATGGCTCTCCACTGGAAAGGTAGAGGGCAGGCAGGTGGGGAGAGCCACATTATAACACATAGGTTTCCTACCAGCAACGGAAAGCATGTGAGAGAGAGAGTAATCTCTATCCTCTTTGTAGGAAGACAACATAAAAAAACAAAAAAAAAATTATAGCTTAAGTTGTGGGGAAGAAGGCTGGAGTATCAGAATCTTGTGACTTCCGTTTGGGTTTGAAATGTAGAAACTGTAAAACATTTGTTTTAGTTAAGTAATTCATATAAAAAATGAACGGAAATGTATCTGAACACCATGGCAACGTCTGTGCAGAGAGGAGCTGAGATTGTATGATACTGTGCGGGTATGTGTGCCTCTGTGCCTGTACATGTTCACTACCAAATCCAGATGGATTTGTTGTGCAACACTGAAGCAAAACTATCTCATCAATGGAACAGAAAAGGGAACAAAGGTGAGCTTCAATATTTGTCCTGTTAAATGTATCCTCTATTTATAAAAATGGGCAAAATAAGAAAAATCCTAGGTCTGAGTGATTTGAGTGTTTGTTAAAGTAACTCAAAAAGTAACATGGCGACAGTAAACATGCCGTCCCCGACAAATGAGGCCTTAACAAATATGTCACCTTGTTTTGACCTGTAATTGTAGCATCCTCGCTTGGGCCAATCAGTGTAATTTTGAAAATATTGGAACACAGTGGTGTGATACATCATTTGCCAGTTTCGTCAAAAAAATGTTCAGCAATGTCTGAGATATCGCGCCATGACAGACGGACGAACAAATGGCCATAGACCAATCCGTAGGCTTTCAATGTGGAGGACAACTCTCATCTTAATCATCGTAATCTGTTATTTTTTAGAAATAGTTTCCCCAACAGCGGAGTGGAGCCTCTGTGAACCGCAGCCATACTCTCAGCACAAAACGCGGCATCAATGGAACGTGGAGTTCAATGGTTTTGGTAGTGGTGGTGGTGAGTGGTAACACTAATGATGGGTCCGCCGGACTCCAGCTGCATTCACTCCGCCAAGCCAGGAGGAAACCTGCACTTCAGCAGGAATGTCAAGAAGGGCTCTACACTCAAATGACTGCTGTATGACACATTCGGCATTTCACGCAGCACATTCAGCCGCTGCGTCTCAAGGTTGAGAGCTCGCTTTGTGCTGTGTTGTGAAGTGAACACCACACAATAATACCAGAAAGACATGAATGGACCCATTTTTGATCAAATAGGGAAACTGAAACATGCCCTCGTAGGCCCTCTGGTGAATTATGTCAGTGACGGCATGATTGTATTGGACCACTACAACCTGATTCATTGAGGTGTCATTGTTTTTTTTTCTTCTTTTATTTAATATTACCTTTTTCTGGGATTGGATGATGGTAGCATGACACAGTACACGGTGAGTAATGATCTAGCAATGACGTACGAGTCTAAACAGTGAACTTTATCCCCAGCGCAAAAAACGAATGATTAGAGATTGAATGTTGTGAAATAAAAACATATACGCAGAACAAACCCTTTGACTTAACAACCTCAGCATCCATGGCAACTAGCAAATTACTTCCTCCAAACACCTGAGAAAACCTGTTTGCTGAAGTTACAAATCAGTAACTAGTGAACCAACTGCCGTCTCTGTGGACAATGACTACAGTAACCAATAGCAAGTTCTTTCAAAGTCAAACTGCTTGCGAGGCACGGCAAACACTGTATCAACTGTAAACACAAGGGCAAAGTCATTACCCTCTTCGCTTCCTTTCCTATATCTCTACTTCATGTTATGCTTAAGATGTTTTATTCATAGACTAGGGGTTCTCGGACAAAGTCTCTTCTTAAGACTGCTTCTTTTTGTGAAATAGCAACCACTGTGCCTACTGTAAACACAAGGGCAAAGCCATTACCCTTTCACACCATTTCCTATTTCTCTGCTCTGTCCCTCACTGAGAATAATTAACAAGTGGTTTTCATGCACTCTTATTCAAACCGTCTCTTTCTGTAGCCAGAAACGGGGTAGTAGTCTAGCCTTTCAGCTTTCCCCTCTCCGGAAGTCAAAGGTTAACCTGAGTTCAAGGAGGTCAAACTATGTCACAACCAGAAAGCCTCGCATTCCAGTCACACACACAAAAAAAACTGACTGCGGAGCAAACACTCCCCCAACCCACCCCCCAAAAAATATTCAAAGTCATTTAATCCCCTGAGAAGGAGGTAACAGAGAAAAGGACAGAGAGAAAGAGGGAAAGAAAGCGGAATAAAAAGAGAATACTTTATATTCAGACCTACTGTGCAGTTTGGGCTGGCAGCGTTCCCACATGCTCCCAACAGACTCAATCCAAGTACAACTCCCTCCTCCCTCTCCTCTCCCGCCTCCTCCTCCTCTGGGCCCTCCCCTTCCGCCCACAGCAGAGACTGCCTGACTTCCTGTTTACCTCTGACCCCTAGTTATCCCCCGCCCCCGCCCTCGTCTGGCAGGCCTCCAACAGACAGGCAGATGAGGCCGGATGCAAACAGGGAGAGCACTTGGCAGAGCGAGAGAGGGAGAGAGAGAGAGAGAGGCAGAGTGTGTATGGAGGTTGGGGGAGGTGAGAGAGAGAGAGCGTGTGAGTGAGACAGCCTATCACCATGCGGCCACAGAGGGGGCAGGTTTCCCAGCGGGGCGTGTGCGTCTGTGTGTGTCTGTATGTGTGTGTGTGGAGGGGGGGCGGGGGGGTACTTCCCTCCTCCCCCAACTGAGGAGTGACATGGTGTCAGGTTTCAAGGCTGGCTATGGTGCTGCCTGCCTGGCCTGGCCGGCTGGTTGGCTGGGAGTTATATAAACCTCACTGAGGAAGGTCAGGAAGCAACAAAGCTAGCAATTCACAGGGGGGGCAAAGACCCCCCCCCCTCACTCCCTCCCCCTCAAGGCTTCTCTCTCTCTCTCTCTCTCTCTCAAACACACACACACACACACACACACACACACACGCTCGCTTGCTTACTGGCTGCACGGCTAGGCCAAGGGAGGCTAGAGAGGGGAGTGCAGCGATACCCAGTCAGAGAATAAATCTAAAGCAGTGATGCAGGCAGGCAGGGAGGAGGCACCTGCTCTGTGTCACTGCCGGGGGCCTGTTAGTGGCTACAGCCGCCCAGGCCATCAGTATACATCAGTCTCCACTTCCATCTCCTCTTCTGTTCTATTCAACAAGGGAACTGGTTATACACTTGTACTTAAATAGTTCTGATGAACACTGAAAACAGCAGAGTGTATTGGCTGGGCACAAATTATGGGAGAAATGCAGGGGCAATCATTGAGACTGCGATAGTGTCATGCCAATGGAGAAAAGAGGTGAAAATTAATTCTTATCTACCAGAACAGACTAAATTGCTGTGAGGCTGATATGGCACCACATGGGAAACACCTGACCCCGCAAGAGATTAAAAAGAGGCTAAACGGCAGCTTAGAAAAACTGATGACAACTTTTACATGAAGTCTAGTCTGTTTTTTTTCTTTTCTTTTTTTTTTTCCCATCCATTAATGTTGTGGAAAAACAATCTCCAGTGAAGTGCCCCACCCCAACCCAGAGACATGAATACTAACATTTGGGACAGCTTAAAATCTTCTCTGGTACCCTTGATATGGACAAGATAAAAAAGGACAACTTTTGGGAGAGCTGACATGAAGCTCAATAGAAGCTACAGTACACAACAGGCAGTAGGTCGGTTACAGAGGCGTTTCGGGTTCGATCCCTGATACAGACAGTGCCCAATACTGCTGAAATGCCCCTGAGCAAGGATGCATCGAGCAGCTCTAAAGACAGGTATTCAAAGCTAGCCAATATTAGCTAAATGCTATGATGCAACAGAGGCAATCCAAATTAGACGAATACATGGAATAAGCCATTAATAATGGTATCTTGAGGAATCATTGAGTAAAAGCAAAAAAAAAAAAAAAAAGAACTCTCATTTCATCAATGAATTATACATATGAATAAATACAGTCATATGCTGCCCACTCCCAAATCAACAGTCATCTCAGTTTTGAGTTTAAATGATGGCATCCTTAGGCACCGACAGGACTGAAATCAGGTCGGCCAAGGAGGGCTTTCGCTTCATGCCAGGAAGGGGTGTTTTGCATGTGCTGCTGTTGCCCCACAAATCTTCAAAACCAGTTCCCCCTTGCCTTTGGGGCGCAGTTTAATTTGTGCCCATATATAGGTCTATTAAATCCAAATCAAGACACATCAGGATTGTGATTAAGAACACAAAAGAAGAAAGACAGTAATCTGCCACTGGAAATGAATGACAGCTGGGTGTCCAAAACTGAACATCCCTGAAAAATCCGGACAACTGAGACATGTAGTGTGTGTCTAAAATCAAAATTTTTCAGATTACAATAAAATAGCCAAGCTTGCCAACTTGTGCTCAACAAAGTCCAGTGCTTCTGACTACTGAGCTGAGTAACACTTGGCCAGCTTACCCTGAGGCTTATGCTGGTTTATTCTCCACTACAAATGACTGAGAAAAGTGCTTGACACAAACTAGACTTAACATTTAGGATGGGTCACACTCACTTCAATATGAAGCACAGATATTCAGCGATAGATGCAAATCAGCAGTGGAAAAGGTTTGTTTAATCTCTTGGGCACACTTCTCAGGAATTGAGAACTGGTTCATTGTCCTCTCAAACTGTATTTATCCAGGGGGTTTGCTGAGCAGCATGTATGCTCTTTTTTAGCAGCACCTTGCCTCACACTCTTACAGTTAGCAGTCACACCTGGGAGCTCCACTGGAGTATTTGGGGGCTTTTAGTACTCAGGGACACCTCAGAGGTAGTTTTTGTGTGAGGGATGAGTTGCTTATTCACTTTCCCCCATCGGGCACAATTCAGCTTCTCTAGCCTCTAGGGAACGGCCACCACCTGTCATCCACTCCCATGCGTTTTGAAATTTTACAAAATACACTGAAAACTGAAAATGAAGGATTTTTTACATTGACGATAAGTTACATCCAAGCAATTTTTTTAACTCAAAACAATACCACCCCACCCCCACCCCCCACCCACACACAAACAGCATGCTTTATCTGAACAAAGCCTCTCATTGTAGAGAAGTCAGTTTGTTTAGAAATGTGAACAGTACTATTCTAAGTCACAACCAAGCAGAGTCTCGTTATGAATACAACTTGCCAGAGCTTGGCTGAAAATGACTATGATTAGTTGAGACTTCAGTAGGACAGTGAGAAGGAAAAGAGAAACCATTCACTATGAATAAGCTACAAAAGATGGGTTTTTCTTCTCAGAACCCAAAATCCCTCCCTATATTTCTGTGTGGAAAAGTTCAATGATGCCCTGTGACAGTGGCTGAAACCCAGAATAGGCTTCAGGACACGCTATATATCCAGATTGGAAAAAAAAAAAATCACTACCTGAAATCAATCATTCAATCTCTCTGAAATATAGAGGAAGCAGTCTGTTCAAGAGTTCAGCTATCATTTTGTTGACCATTGACATAAGCTAACTTAATTTGTTTTACTTTTGTGCCATCAATCATTTTGTAAGAGTAGGTGTCAGTTTTTCCAACAAGGTAGATATCTCATTTTAAAGTAGAACTCTTCACTTGTAGACTGTCTGGTCAGACCAAGGGGCCTCTATTTGTCTGGATCCAGTACCATAAATGAGTTTCTTTTTCATTGTATTTGCTCATTAAGCATGTGAGCACTTGAATTTAACAGTTTATGGGGCTTGCACGGCTGTTTTGGGGGCTGCTTTCCTGGGTTCATCTTTTTGAATTAGAATCACTTTAAAATAAAGACTTCAAAATACTTTTGTCCTCCAAATCATCAAGACTAACAACTGTAATTAATTGTTGTGACCACAAAATCTACCAAAAGAACTGACTGAGATGATCATTTTAGCCATAATTAGTAGAATTATCTTAAATCATTATCACCTTAATTTCCAAGTACACTAAATATACAGGAATTTGTCTTGGTGATACTGGTGCAGGGAAATACCCATAACTTGTACTAATATAAGTCAATATGTATGTTACAGGGACAAAAGGACCTCACATTCAGTGGGTACAGAGATCTCAAGACATCAGATCTTGACACAGAGATCTCAGTCTTGAATTCCTGACCAGTCACACTGGCAAAGAGCTGCCTGACTCACATGGGTACACGTAAACACAGACAAACAGCATCCAGCGTACAAGGGACTCGCTTGAATATTCGCTGCCTATGAGCTCAAACTGCCTCCTCAGAGAAAACCCCTGGCAATCCGAAAGATGTTGTTGAAATGATTCATGGGGCTGTACTCAGGCTAGAGCTCTACACCCATTGCAGTACATTTGATTTTAGATCCATTGCAACAGGGCCTGAGACATTATTTTACTTAATTTAACCTCTGAACACAATGAGCAGGCAGCACAAATCCATCTTGGACCCCAAGTGCTCGCCACAGCTGCATCTGACCATTACAACCATCGGAAATCCTAATTAGCCACATTCACTGCGGGGGAGTGAAGAGTGGGCAGCTATCCCCTGATGCCTTGCCTGTTCAGCAAACACACTATCAGCAGGCTCTTCACACATCAGTGCACATGAATAGCATTGTCAGCCTGTAAGCATCAACACAGGCTGGATGTTGACACAGACAGGGAGAGGCCGGTCCGTATGGCTGGGGTTCATGGCCCCGTTTCAATCAAGGACCTTTGCAGACGGGCAAATGGCCTGTGTGGACGAGCTTTGGTTTGGGTCACCAGCTCTGTTGTTGCCCACAGCCTGTTAAGAGGTAGTTTAAGCAGAACTGAACAGACAGGATGTACCATGGCTACTGTAGCAACCTGTGAGTCATCACCAGTAGAACAATGAATATTTACTAATACACAGGATTTGATGCAATTATTGCTGGTTCTTTTAAACTAGGGTGAGTGCCTACATACATAAGAAAGGGAGGGTGAGTGGGTGAGAGGACGTCAAACAACGCTTCATCTATCAGTGATGGTGAGATGTATTGTGCTTTGTCAGTAGTAGGCCATAGAAAACAAGAGCACTCTTAAAAAGGATGTGTCACTTTCAACACATCTGTGTGTCCAGTTTGAGATGACATGTTTGTGTTACTTTAAACAAAATATGTTAACCACAATACAACTTGGCACAGCATATGTTGGTATTATAATAACGCTGTCTTGAAAGCTAACACAAATGTTAAACTGGACACATGGATGTGTTAAAAATGACATATCCATTTTTAAGAGTGCAGGCCGTGATCATGCTTCTGCTGTTGCTGCTGGTCCTGCGTCACTCCTGGGCCAGGGAGGTCTGTGGATGCTGCTACGTTACTAGCCAACTGAGCTCCAGGAACCGCCTCAAGCCTGTCACAGCCAGCTAATGCATTCTCCCAACCTCCCCCTCGGTTGCTCTTCTCCCTCTCATGCTCCCCCTCTTTCTCTCTCCCTCCCTCTCTTTCCTAAGCTCTCCCTCTTTTTCCATGAGCTACTGCTCTCTCTCCCTCTCTCTGTCTCCCAACCCCCCTCTCCCTCTCTCGAGTGCTAACCACTCTCCTTCGCCCAGCTCTCCCTCTCTCTCTCTCTTTCTCCCCCCGCTCCCCCACACACGTGCACACACACTTATGCACACACACACACTCACACACAGACACAGAGAAACTGCGGCAGCAATCACAACAGCATGCAACCTCCCCCACGCTCCAGCCAGGCAGTGTGCAAGTGCCTCTGGCTTGCCCTGACCCACATCTTGATATAGCCCTAAGTATGCTTACAGCTTAGTCCTGAAGACACCGCCACTCTTAGCCTAATCAGCCCCGACCTGCTGTCGGCGCACTGGGCGGATAGACAGGCCAGACTGGACAGATCATTATCATTTTCAGAAGGAGGTTCTCAGCACTGCCTCTACACCTTCCCCCACTCTACCACTGATTGCAGGTTTCCACCAGACAAGCACACGTTCTATCTGGGCTAGTTAGTTAAACATTACATGGGTGGCTGGCGTCTGCGCCATGATATACTGAAGAGAGCACGTCAACGCTCTCTCAGTGTCAACACAGCAGTGATCTCCATTAATTTAGCAGACACAAATGCACTTCTAACATCTAATTTCTCCAATTAGTTTCAACGACTAATCATCCTTCGCTCCCTTCCAATTCCGCTGATTAGCCTATACTGAGGGGAAATAGGGGTAGAGGACTGAGAGCACAGACTATAGGGATATTAATCAGAATAGGGAGAAGAGAATATTCAAGGCAGAGTGTCGGTTCCGTTTTGGCTGAAGTCTCCTGCCGTGTGTGCCTTAAAACTCCCATATACCTTGTGGTGAACATAATGAAAATTGGTGTGTAAAGGTGCTGATGACGGAAGGTGTCTCACAGAGATTAGTCACCAAATGCTTTCTTATAAATTTCATAAGAACTGCCTCACTGGAAAGGAATATTTCACAATATTTCAACAGCCAAGTATTTTAATTTGTGTCATGGTGTTACCTTTTCTTCCTTGTATTCCACAGGTGGTGATTTCCTGTCCCCCTGTTCCATCTCCTGGCCGCTGCTGGCCCAGGAGCAGTTGGATTCATCCTGCTGGCTGAGAGCAGCCTCCAGCTGGGGCAGCAGGTCAGGCAGAAGGTCGGGAGCCTCCAAGCCCTCCAAGTCCCCACCTTGAGCATCTGACGGCAGGAGACTCTCCCCCAGTGCTTGGTATCCATTAGTGTTGGTGGCTGGAACGCCAGTGGCCCCACAGTTCTGGGGCTGCTGAGAGGGCAAGTGGCTGGCCATGCTGGGGTAGCAGCTCATGGCTTGACCAAACATCTCAGATGAGTTGTAGTTCCCCTGGGTTTGTCCAGAGCAACGCAGGGCCCGGAAAGGACACTCCTCTGCCTGGCTAACCGGGGTCTGAGGCTGCTGCTGACCCATCACTGCTGTCGATGGAAACTGGCATACTGCCCCTGAGAGCTCAGGCACTGCAGAAGTGAGGGGTGCAGTGGTGGTGGGCCTAGACACTGAGGCTGAGGACAAGGATTGTTGACTAAGACTCGGTATGTCTGGCTCTCCAGGGTAAGCAGGGTACTGAGAGGGTTGGTAGGAAGTGGCAGAGCTGACCGAGCATGCGGGCAGGGAGTGAACCATGGATGACGACTGCATGGGGAAGGACAGGCTGGGGTCTTCTGGTCCTGATCCAGGGAAGGCTTGACCTCCCCTGGCCAGCTGGTAGCCACTCTGCTGCTGCTGTTGTTGTAAGCAGGTTCCACCCAGAGAGGCATTTTGGTTCTCCAAATAGGACTTACTTGGCAGAGCCCTAGAATGGAACCGTGGTCCTCCTATAGTCAGCTGGTGTTGAACCTGCTGCTGACTATGGTGAACTTGCTGTTGGCTCTGAGAATGGCTTCCCTGGTGGAAGGAGAAATTGTGATGCTGCTGTTGCTGCAGGGGCAGAGTCTGAGGGTTCATTTGTTGGTGCTGACGCTGGTTCAACAGCTGTTGGTGATGACTTTGCTGTTGTTGCAGCTGCTGCTGAATTCTCTGTTGCTGCTGTTGTTGATGACAGGGGTGGTGTTGCTGCTGTTGTGTTTGTTGCTGTCTAAGATGAAGTTGCTGGTTGTGCAGTTGCTGCTGCTGATGACGTTGCTGTTGCTGCTGCTGTTGCTGCTGCTGAGATAAGGGGTGGTACATATTCCCATTCTGGTCTTGGTTGCCCCACATTGGACTGCTGCTGTTGCAGAACAGCCCATTGGGCTGAGGTACTTGGCTCATGGAGGCACCGTGGTACTGGCTGTGTTGCTGTGCCATCATGCTAACACCTCCACCCCCTGGACCCCCAGGGCTGGGAAAGGCCTGCTCCATAGGATTTTGCGCCTTAATTGCAATGTAGTGGCCCATCTGCTGACTGTAAGCGGGCATGGCCTGCTGCGTGGATGTGGAAGAAGCTGGAGGCATTATGCCTTGGTGCTTCCCTGGGACTAGGGGCTCCACTTGTAGGGGCTCAAAGTCGGCGCTGAGGTTCAGCTCATCCACAAGTGATGGTCCTGGGGTGAAGCCATCCTCATCCAGTCCCTCCAGCCCTCCAACAAACAGGTTGGGGTCATCAAAAAAGTCCATGGCGGAGCCTGGAGGGCAACCGCAAGCTTTGGAATTCCACTGAATCCAAGCTGGTGAGGAGCGTCACAGTCTACAGAGCTACAGGATGTCCATTATACCGAGGCCCTGTCCTGAAACAAAAAAAAAACATACAATTTTTATGGGGAGATTCAGAATGTGTTTTTACTCAGTACTGTATGGTCCACTTAAAGATTGGGTCACAGTTTGAAAACAGACTAGAGCATTATTATGAGGATCTAGCAGCGCGTGATTTTCTTCCCAGCTAATAAAAGCTTAGATGGTGTGACAATTTATCAGGCATTCTGTTTTTCCACACCAAATCTCTTTTTTGTAGTTTATCATCCATTCCCCCATCAGTGATATGTCACTGCTTGTAGGCTAATAGCACTCTGCAGCAAGCCCAGCCAGAGTCAACACAGGCCTCTAAAAAGCAAGGTAATGGCTAGGTCAGAGGGGTCTGGGAGAAATTTGGCACCGTCAATTATCTATCAGCAGTACCTTTCACATGTGTAGTAAAGCAGCTGATGCAAACCAACTGCCAGCCACCAGCAGGTGCCTCTTCCTGTACACCCCCACCCTCCCACCCCTCAACCCAATCCGCCCAGCCTGATGAAGCTGCCTGCTACTGCAGAATGTGTGGGAGGTGCAGACAGCTGATAGCATTTCGACAGCTAGGGACAGAGGCAGATGAGGCCCTTGTTTGTGTGTGAGTGTGTGTGTGCGCATTCTGAAACCACAGAACAGCAGAAGATGATGGCACACCACTCAGGTCAGTCATTATATGATGACTTACCATACACACAAACACGCACAGACACATTTCTCCGCTGGAGAAGTTGAAGTTGAAGAGATGGGTATATTGTGTTCACTAGCCAACGCATATTTCAATGATAATTAGCCTGATAAGTAGCTATATGCTAAATTCCAATGAAATTGGTATGCTCTGTATGCCATAATCTTGACTACACTACTGCATTTCTCTGAGTATTTGCTCATGGTTTTTCTATCCAACAGTATGCCAGACTGTTGAATGTGGGATTTGCAGTCTCAGGCCAAATAAATGAACAAAGAAATAGGCTAGGCCTACACAATTACATAAATAATACTGCAATGGTGTACATAGTCAGGGTGCAGGGCTCAGAATATGAAAATAAGGCAGGAAAGTTGTTAGCCCTGGTGGCAAATTCCTATGAGAGAGGCTCAACTAGGGGCCTAGTATCATATTGCCTCAGGCAAAACATTAATGCAATTCTATAATCTGCAAGGGGATTCGAAAAAATGCCGACATAAGGGTTCTCAAATTTGACATAGACATAGCCAACCTAAGCTAAGTTACTAAAAAGAGATCATCTTTGTAAATTTTCCTGTCTAGGGCAGGTGGGGCCCTAAATTGGCCAGATGGCCCACTTGGCCTATAATAAACTGGGGAAAAATTCTTATATAAGCTATATCTATCACCATGCAACAGAGGAAAGTTTAGTTCCATTTCAAACTTCTGGTGCTGTACCTGTGTGAGCAACAGGTTGGAAGTCTCTTGCAACACTCACCCCATGTTCACAGTGCGAGCAACACGATTAACAAGCCACCGGATGTCCATTCATTTCCTATAGAGCTGAGCAACCAGGGAAACTCGGCCAATATGTTGATGGCCAAGAAGCTCTTTGGCTGGTCATCAGCCATAAACAGCCAATCAGATTTCCACACCTTCTTGTTTTCCAACCAATGTGATTTAATTTCATGATCAATAGGTCATGTACAGGAGCAGAGAGATTAAATAAATCCCATTTTATGTACTTGTTGTGACTAGTGTTCTTCCATAGCGCCAGTCACAAACAACAAGCAGAATGGCTAGCCCAATTCTTCTGGGAATATTTTATCTGTCAATTAGAGGTGCAGGTGGCACTGCCTAAATATAAAGACCTGAGTAAAATGACCAATACAAGAGATACAATGTTTGCAAACTCTCGTTTTTGTACCAATATCAACAAATCACAAAATGATGGGATTTTTTAGACGAAGAATGGCTGCATTGCATAACTTCAACACAGTTCCAGGCACAAGAAGAATCTTTGCCAAGGCGCAATAAAATCTGTTCTGGCAGTTTGTGGTGTCCAGATGCCCTGCTGAGTCACTGGTCTTACATATTTTTTGGACTCACCTATATATTAGCCATTACATCTAACTTCAGAAGAACACCATGTAGGTATATCAGAGGAGGAGGCAACCAAGGATAAGCCCATTTTATAATGCTGTGCCAATTCAGTTGTAAGCTATGCTTTGTTTAAATGTTTCTACTTTGTATTATACCTTCCAAAGCAGACAAGCTGGCACATATCTGGCCCAAATGACTGTTCCTCCAGGAAATACATAGAGAATGACTATTACACTGTGAGGCTACTTCTAGGAACTGAGTCTTGATTTATTGCAAATTATTTGAGCAAGGTTGTACAGTTCTTTTGACATAATTCATGTAATGTTCCAATTCCATATTTCTATACTAATCATTATTTGTCAAATCCTGGAAGTTTAAGTGTCTGATCACTTGTTTGTGTGTTTTCTTTGTGATTGGTCAGGAACTAATAGTTTCTTAACAACTTGTCAGTCTCAGTTTAAATCAGGCGTGTCTGATGAGTCAAGGGAGCAAATAGGCTACCTTTTGTACACAATGTGAGCTGTTGCCAGACTATTGCAAATCCAATTGTTTGTTTTAACTCGGTCTTTTGCACTATAAATCTAATATTTTGGTAGAGAAATTAGAGTGTGGCCAGAAGACAATGAGAGACACAATATTCAGATTAGAATTTCTTGTTCTGTACCTTAAATTCTGTTGAGGTCGACCTAGAGTGCCAATGAGAAGACAATTAACTTCGACTACATTCCATTCAGAACATAACAAAGTAACCTAATTTGTTACAAAACAGAAACCTTAACCATGCTGCATCTCATTGTGAAAATTTGTTGTCACGTGTATCTGAATGAGTTGTCACTGAAATAAAAAAAAGTGTCTCTCAAAAATTTCCACTGGATAAAAAAATGCTCTGGTTTAATCACAGCCTACAGTTCCTGCTAAAGCACACTGTCATACAACCAGGCACAGCGCATATCTTAATATATGAAACAGTCTCACTGTCCTCAGGAGACTGCAAAATCTATTATGCACAATCAACAGGTCTCACAATAATCTGGCATAGGCATGAAGCTATTCCTGTTTTAGCTCGGGTTGCGCTCGCTACTTCAGGCACTCTGCAGTGCATTGTTTACTATCCTGCTTATTGGGCAATCAAGCAACTGTCCTGACATGTGGACCACCTTGCTACTTGTTCATTATTTTAGCTTCTCTGGATGCACAAATAAAAGGGCATCATCCTGATGACTTATCTTGCACTGTAAACAACAAAAACAAACAGGAGATAAGCACAACTACTACTTTACAAGACAGAGAAAACGCAACCAACTTGGTTGTAATAATGCTGCCCTAAAGTGTTCCTCAGAAGCTTCTACTTCTACTACACTAGTTTGGAAGTGCTAAATACAACTTGTCCCATATCCAAATGCTTTTGGTTGGAAATGGACCCTGTCACAAAAGTAGTGTTTTATTTTACAAATCATGTGGCACACAGTGACTATGTGCTGCAGCTGAAGAATGAAGAGGGGAAAATAGTCACGCAAAGTAGCATGGTGTGCAAGCTGCAGGACTATTGTCATATGGGAATAACTTTGAAACAACTTTAAAGTTCAGGGCAACAGCTTGAAAGTGTTCATATATTCAAATTCAAACCCCTATGAAGCCATCAAATACCAAGATGAAGTTTTCTGCGTACTTTGGTTACTCAGGGTTATGATAATATATATATGCACTTAGTGCGTGACACATTGGGGTTTATGGCAAACATTATAATGTCAACTACATACGAAAAATCTAGCAAGTCCTTTCATGATATTTAATGGTCAACGAATGAATTATGTGATAAAAATCGTTCAATTTCTTTACCTTATTTGAAATAACGTTATCATTCCCTACACTTGACACAGCAGATATTTCCTTGTTCATGACGTCGAACATTCATTAAATTGTAAAAATCTACCATCTTTCCCAAATGACATGAATGCAGCATATCAGTAAGCTAGTTAGCCACCGTTAGTAGCCACCGCTAACCTATGGCCCCTCCAGCTACCCCATAGTCACAGACCAGTCCACAGACGCCTTGGTCGACTTCAAAGTTTTTTTCTTCAGATGTTATGATATTAAGCGCAAACTAGCCAGAAACAACTCATTCATAATATCAACAAAAACTGGGCTAAAGTTGCCCAAAGTGGCCACCGGCAGATGTCTTACAAATGGCCACTTCTTCCTGCGTACTTCACCTCAAACAGCGTCAAGTCAACAAGTAGCAGCTAAAACAACATCGGAAGTTGAGCGATTTTACCGTCATATTAAGCGCTTGAAGTTTGTCACGTTTGATAAAGAAACTAACAATTAAATACTGGTGTGACCTGAAAATAGTGTATTTTCATTTACTACAGTATGTTACTGGTTATCACGTTAGTACTACGCATTACTCAACAACGTTGCGACGCGTTCGTCAATAAGGATCTTATTTTGAAGGTCGTGGCCGGAAGTCTTGTTTTTATTCTGGTTAGCTTGACACTGGTCTCACCTCAGAAGTCGGCAGCATCCTCTTCATCTTTCCACAGCGATGGCTTCAGCTCCTACTAGCAGTAACCCTAGCGTCTCTTATTAAGCCAACACGGCGACAATGTGTTGCGCTCCCTTGTGCAAAATTGCTGGCCAAGTGGAAACAAAAAGAATGCACGTGGTTCATTTGTTTCCAGTTTAAACCCACGCTGTTGGGACGAGCCACACGTGCTCCTATCCAAACCCCCCACTTTAGGAGTCACAGGATTCAAAAGGTGTCGTGACGCTTCCTCGCCTCCTCTGTGAGAAGGAGGAGGAGGAGGAGGAGGAGGGAGGGCGGAGGTGGATGGAGAGGTCGATGGCCATTCATGATAATACAATTAGTTGTTTCTCTCGTCCGACTTTCGTTTTCACAAGAAATACATAAAACATCGTATTGTCACTGCTACCATCCATATTGAAGTCTGTGGAAGCGATGCTGACTGAGCCTGGCTGGTCGCTGTCAGTTCAGGACCACCATAACGAAGAGCCGCGGCACACTACTTTTTGAGCCACACGCACATTCATTTACCCGGCAAACTGCGCGAAACTACCGCTATACACGCGTCTCATCCTGTCTGCAATTTGCGAGATGACTAATTGGGACTAGTTTAGCGAGATACCAGTCTTGTACCGGGAAGATTCACACTCAGCGAGGCGGTGTGTCATCAGACAGCTGAGCCGAGCCTCAGTGACTGACTGTCAGATATTTGACAGCTGCTGCCCTGAGTGAAACGGTACCCGTACAGTCCAAAACATCTCCCTAAAAAAACACTGAAAGAAGTGTTATTTCTTACCTGAAATGAACCGCGAATTGCAACTTCAAACGTCAATTAAGGGAGAGTGTTATCGGCGAAGTTGTGTCTGTGTTGTTAGTTGTACTCCTGCTGGCGACCACGGCACAGCGGCTCTACCGCTGCTGTTGACGTGACGATGATAACACCACATTTGCATATTAGTTATTGCCTCTCTGATTGGACCAGCCATAATTTGCCACAATTTCACCTTCTCATGACAAATGAAACACCGGTTCCCCCACTGATAGTATTTCTGGTACGGTGCCGTCCCAACCAACCCCGGGGAGTAAGTGATTAAAGCACTGATACATGTGAAAAGTTCCTGTGTTGACAGAGTACACAAGATGGCCGCGTACAAGCCAGAGCCAATCCGGTGAGGTTTTACTTTCACGCACAGCCCGGAGTCTCTCCTCAGCGCAAAGTTGACACGAGTGGGAGAGCTGCTCTCCACTGTGGGTACATGGCGACCTCTGGTGGCTGATCAGCAGCATTGTCGAATAGCCCTAACATAAAATAACTATAACATTCTTGTAATATTCCTGTAGGGACTTCGAGTATCTGTACCCAATAGTGTGTTTATAGGGACCTTATTGTACTTTACGGTATTTCTTTTATCTCCTACGGCAGGGGTTCCCACGGAACCCCATTTGATAAGGTTTTGTCCCATGGACCCCTATACGGACAGACTTTTGTTGTTGATTTAGTATTGTCTACATTGTACATAGTAAGAGTGAAACCTATGACAGCAGTCATCCTTATACATTCTCCAATTAGGATAATTTCTACCCTATGGTGTCACGATAATATTCCAATAATATTCCTATAGGGCCTCATAGTGTGTCTGGTGTCTGTTGAGCTCAATAGTGAGTTTATAGACAGCTCTTCATACTTTATGGTATTTTTTAATCTCTTATGGTATAGCTATAATATTCCTAGCAGTATTTATAGTTTGTCTGTGGCACTCAATGATGAGTTCACAGTGACTTTGCCAGACTTAATAGGATTGTTTTATCCCCCATGTTATCAATATAATATTCCTAGAAAGACCTATGTTTTGCTGTGATATTTGTGTAGAATCCTTCTACAATTTATTATAGAATTTCTACAGCTCTTTTACATAATGGTGTAGGTGAAATTTGGGTAGACTATGAAGTCTATTCAGTGATCACTACCACCAGTATAGCCTAAATAAAAAGGCCTACATTTAGAGGAGTAATGTTTTATTTCCATGCAGACCCTATTTTGAATGTACTTTAATAATAATCAGTACTTTATTGATCCCTAGAAAGAAATTCTCTTTTTTTGCTTGCCCCTTCAGAGAGGTCAGAGGTCACGGTCAGCTACAGGACAGCAGCCCTGGTGCTGGTAGAGATTCGGAGTCTTGCTCAGGGACACTTCAGCAGTTTGGGCGCTTGCTGAGATGGGGCTTGAACCTGGATCCTCCAGTTGAAGGACAAAGTCGCTAATTACTAGGTCACCCCGCTGCCCACTGTGAGTCTCATATGACTGGCTTCACTGTACAATTAATTTATTTTGGAACAATTTACATTATTTAAAAAAGTGGATGAACTGTATTTCTCAAATGAAAATTGTAGTGGTAAATTGAGGTTAGGTAGGTTTATTCTCCACTACATTCCAGAAAACAATAGAGCATTCACATGCCAGTGACACACCCAAAATACTGAGGTGGGAATTTTGATTGAATTGAATCCTGTGCAAAAGATTCTGTATAAGAATCTGTGTTTTAACAAACTAATTTTTATAGTGAAACTGGAGCTGTATGAAAACAAGTGGATGAACAGTTTCTGGGACAACTGTATAACTAAAAAAAAGTTATGATGCCTCACAGTTTACTTAGTTAACAGATTT
Organism: Centroberyx gerrardi; assembly: GCF_048128805.1. Lineage (NCBI taxonomy): Eukaryota > Metazoa > Chordata > Actinopteri > Beryciformes > Berycidae > Centroberyx > Centroberyx gerrardi. Next base: position 26,214,894 of record NC_135997.1, on the reverse strand, counting down.
TCCAAGTCAGGAAAACCCATTTATGGTGATCTGATGTGTGAGAACAAAAACACAGAAGTACAACTTAAGTTTTGACCATTTTATTTGATTTCAGAGAAAAGCTTTTAAATCTAATTTCACCTATACAGTACTATCATTCACAAACTGGAGTGAATGAACGGTTCCATACTGAACAGATATAATGATATCTCACACTTGTTTGTTGATGCCAAAAGTGCAAATGACAGTGTGTGAAGTAGAAAGATATTTTGTTGACTTCATTTCACTGCGGCTATAAGTAGACCTTACAGATTTCAGCACCACAGAGGCTTTACTTCAAATGTCTGAAGTAGTCCTTCACTTGTAAAAGGGTTCCCACAGGTTTTCCATTCAAAAATTCCATCCCTTTTCCAGACCCTTATTTTCTTGACTAGATTTGAAGTTTTTGGTTGGTATTCAATACAGTGCAGGTTGAAAGTGGCTGGGCAATACGACTGTCAACTAAGCCAAATCATCTACAGATGAAGACTGTTCTTCACATCATCAATGTAAAATGACATTGATCTGCAACTATAGACACCATGTAGTCGTGTATCTGGACAGAACCATGCTACTACCATGAAATCATCAAAATGCATTTTTCATTCTTCTCTAGACCTGCGTAGGAACCTGCGGTAACACTCTGACTCCTACAGAAAAGGACTGTTAGGAAGTTCATGTAGAAGTTGCAGGGAAAGAAGTGCTTTGTTTAGACAATACAAACATAGCAGCCAATGTGTCTCTGGAAGTCAAACCTCTGCACAGCATCCATTATTTACACATCAAACCTTTAATAGCCATTAAGGGTACATAAAACATTTAAAATCAGAAAAATAAAATACATGAGATTACTTAATTTAGCATCTTAATTAAAACCGTACTTGCCTGCTCCGCTTGATATAATATATATATATATTATGAACTATTTAAGACAATAGTTTACACAGTAAATAAAAAAAAAAAAACCCTAATCATTGTCCAATAAGAAACAAGTCAAATATAAAACAAGTCTTGTCAATCTAATTTTATATTTTGTAAAACGTTGGGAGGAGGGGGCGTATATCTAGGTTGAGTCCATCCACGCAGTTGCTACTCACAACATTCCAAGTCCTGCAAATAAACTGTCCTGAGCCAATTTCAACAAGTGGTATACATTATGTAGGCCACTACTTACCGTATGAATGCAAGTTACTTTGCTCACACTTTTCAGCCCCTTTTGGGAGGTCGTCTCATCACCTAGCCCAAAGCGTGTGCACGGAACCGAAAAGTAAGATGAGAAAGCTCTTTGATTGCATCGCAGCCTACATGGTGTTGCTAAGACATCCAGTTGTCATTGTCGATTTACATATAACACAAACTTCATTTCCTTACTCTAAAGCTGTTTGAGCAGGTGCCTACAAAGCTTTTGAAGCCGAGCAATAACGTGGAGAGTTAACATGAAGTCCGCTCAACTGTTTCAAGGATCCAGTTCACATGAACAGCTGAGGCAAGTCCGTGGCATGGCATCGTGCTCGGTGCCTCCCTCTGCTGGCTGCTGCTGCGGCAGTGCAGGCTCAGCTCTGGGGAGGGTTGTCGTCTTTGCTGAAGGGCTGCGTCGATCCGGGCTTCACCCAAGACAGTCCAGACACCTGCATTCCCTTGTGGTGATCCTCAGGCCGTCTCTAGGGCGACAAAGGCAAATTACCAGTCGCGTCACAGGAACGGCTCACACAGCCTGACCAATCAGAGTGCTGCTGGCTCCCACACAGGCCTTAACCGAACCTCCTGGGACACGAGGCCCGGAGGAGCCCGAGGTAGACCAGATCACTCTGCTGCTCGTATACAACCGCACACTGTAACTGACACGGTTAACCTCTGTGGTTTTGGAAAACTTACTTTATGCGTGAACATCCGCTCCTTCGCCTCATCATGAACAGCTGGGTTCCATGGAGAAAAGCTGCAACAAATGGATGAGAGAGGGGCAGGGGGAGAGTGTGTGAGAAGGGAAACAGAATAATCATTAGTACTGTTTGTTTTTCTTTTCAAGTTACATCACACAAATCAAGATTACAGGGCGTGTTTTGTTTTGCCGTACTGGTGACGGATCTGGAATGTGAAGAATGGGGACAGTTCACCAACCTTATTGCGTAGGGATCGTCTATCTTGGGCTGGTCGAAAAGATGACTGTTGCATAGTTTCACACTATCCACCACCTTGCTTTTGAACAACTGCACATCCTTTTCATATCTGTGAGGAAATACTGAAGCTGGATCAGGAGAAACATGGCTAGAGGTGCCTTATGACACAAGTGTAAGGAAAACTAAAAGTACTGATCAAGGAAGCACAAAGTCATGGGTCTACAGTGTTACTGGATGATGGCATGGTTCCTCTCATATGTATCGAGTTTGACAGGTAGTAAGTTTATCAAAATATAAATAATGCATTCTGTAAAGGCATTACTGTGTCAACCAAGGACTTTCGTCACGTACCACCCTGTAATAAGAACCAGAACTACTTTTTTAAAATCTAATATTTTGTAGGAGTAGCTGTCATTTTTGCCGGACCATGGAGCGGAGCCGGCCAATGGTATTGGTGCCCCACTGACTGACTGACCATTGTTGAAACGCGCATGCACGACTTTCCCATACATAGGCTTGCTGTAGTGCACCGCCACAAAAATCAAAAGTTGGTCAATGTATAGAAATTGATCTAAATCGATCTCTAATGCCCCTAATATGCGCACATCAAGTCACGCTTGTCATTTGGCAGCACACAGACCGGTAGACTTGTACTCAATCCAACAGAGCTCCCATTGTGAAAACAAAAGTGAAACTTAACATTCCACAATTCGCTCCAAACTCACATGTGTTCGTGACAGGATTTGTAAACAGTAACACGTTTTAATCGGAGATGTGTCAAACTGCTCAACACTCAGATAGTTAACATGAGTGCTGTGCAAAGACCATATTGCCCCAGTTACTATTGGATTTCACCGGACGCTGCTGTCACTGTAGGTAAGTAAAAGCAATCCCATTGAAATTAATTGCACCAGTCTACTATATGTGTAGATTCAGAGCACTCCAGTCCATTTTCCATGCCACAGCAGCTGTTTTAGAGCACAGGGCGTTGCCCCAGAGCCTGAAAATGTTGCTCTACATCTCATTGACTTTGAACAAGGAGCAAGTATCTTCTGGAACCTACAAGAAGAGGGTCCAGTACCATTTATGGACAGAAAGTCATGGGTCAAATGGCTGCATTCGTGGTCCGGCTAAACTATGGCTACCCAATTGAACTTGTTTTTTTAAATGTTGCATCTCTCATTTTGGGATGAAACCGTGAAAGACAGAGGCACAGAAACTCACAGCACAGCAGCCTCTGGGTTGAGTGGTTCCATGGTGTTGATCTTGTAGAAAACAGTACGTGCGTACATCAAGACCTGCCAGATGTGGTTGTGATTCCGTCTATAAGAAAACATAGGGGGAAAAGAGCACAAGGTAAACGCCTATTCCCCAGGAATATGGGTGTCTACAGGGGAATCCTCGGTGCCTTGGTTGCCCTTGGAAAAGTACATCATAACAAAATGTGAAGAGTATCAGCAATGGATATGGAGTCGTTGTGAAAACCAGGAATGCATTCATAGTGTCAAGTATTCTTCACTTCCTAATAGAAAGATAACAATGAGAGCAATACGCCTATTCTTTTTTGTCCCTCTGTGATGAAATCAGGGGAGAACTGGAGTGATCTGTCGGTCTGTAACACACTATCTGTGACACCACTGACTGGATTTTGAAAAAAACTACGGGGAATTATGCATCTCACCACTACATTCCAGCATTTTCAAAATTACAGTGATTGGCCTTGTAATTGGCTACAGGTCAACACCAATTATAGATCAAAATTAAACATTTTAATAACCAGTCATATCTCACACAGAGCAGGTTCTTTCTCTACAAATTTGCCTCCAGGACCATCAGTGTACACCCCATTGGATTTTGAGTTTCTTGAGAACAATTTTGCCACTTTCAGGCTTTTTCATTTATTTACTGATTGGCCCAAAAAGTAACTAGAAAGTAATTAGTCAAAATGGAGTGCCACAAATGCCAAAAAGAAAAGACTACCTGGCAACCTACAAAATGTATTTAAGATAAGAAAAGATCAATTTTACTGTCCCTCAAGAGGAAATTTGTCTTGGACTCAGTGCTTCTGCTGAATCAAAATAGGCTTTAACAAACAGACATGTTAGAGTACAAGACAAAACAAACATTCGTTCCCAAATTTCCCTTAGGAGGAAAAATATTTTTTTGCAGTTAAAGTCACATGTGTGGCACACAGTTTGAGAAACCGTGTAATTAATCCTCAAAGATATGATTTTATTGTATAGTTTAGTGTGATTCATAATTCACCAACAAAAAATAAATAAAAATGAATGCATGGTATTAACATTTCAAAATTCATTTGCTTGCCTGCTTCAGCTTACTGATAGTTAGTTTACGACCTCACCCAAGGATTGGGTCGGATGAACAATGATCACCAGCCTGCACCACTGTAGGAGCAGGACCTGGGGTGTGGGATGTTTGCTGTGACAGAACGGACGGCCACAGCTCGCCCCCTGTGAGTCTGACACGGAAGAGGCTCGCCCCAATGCACCACCAGTACAGTATTATCTGACTCACTGCTGCCTGTGCCTCCATTTAAGTCATTTTAAAACCCATGCATAGTCACCGTTTTAGTTGTGAGAACTACAGAACTGCAATCTAGCAGTGATCCAGCCAACAGCCCACTCCCAAAATAAGCTCAATTTATTATTTTTAAAATGCAAATGTAAATGAGACAACCGCAAAAGTTAGAGCTATTCTTTTGTGCAACTGGCTAGCTGACAAATTCCACAAAGGTCTGTCACAACACTACGATGTGGCAGACTTGGCAGAGACCCTCTTGCTCTGTCCCAAGCTTTTATAAACACCCAAACTGCCCAATCACAATTAAGAAGTATTCTTTCCAACCAGACATATTTATAAATGACTCAAATGAAATAGACAAAGTACAGAAAGGGGGGGGGGGGGGGGGGGGTGTACAAAACATATAGAGTATGCATTGTTCCCCAACAGACTTGAAACTTTGACCTTTTTCAGATTTGTACAACTTTTAACCGATTGGTTCGAAGGAAGGGCATCATTTTGTCATTGACAACATATTTGTTGTTGCCTTGTTTTTATTATTTTTGTTAAAAGACTAAGTCTGTGCTCGGGCTTTGGTGCGTTTTTCACTGACTCTGCCATGTTCCTGTAATGTGCTGAGCAGAGCAGAGCTCCAGCTGACTGAAACAGATGAGCAGTGGGCCCAAGGCTGTGTCCAGCTGAGCAAACAGTCCAAGACAAGCAGGACCAGACTGGACTGGCAGCCACCGTAAATGCTGGCCCTTTACGAGCTACACATGACAGTGAAAATGTAAAAAACACAGCTGCACGCAGTGCACCTCTCAGGATTAACTGTCCTGTTTTTCCATTTTACTGAGCAAAAGTGGCTCGTACCATCCTGTAAGCTAGGTCATGTGATTAGCCCAAAGTCCATTTAAAACAAACTACTCATAGTTGACATCAAGACAGACAAATAGTAATTCACAGTTTAGCCCTAAATAGTGTGAGACACTAAAAGGGGCATGAGAACAAATGCTAATCAAAATAACATGCAATTTCTTTTTTGCTTTTGAAAAACCCAATTTGAGGAAGAAAATAGGAGATTGAATGGCCTAAGCATAAAAGCAGAGAACACACCTCCATTTGGTGAAGGCTCTTCTGACATCAAGCTCTCCAGACACAGGGTCCACCAGGGGATGGAAGACCGGGATGTCAAACACCACTCTCTGAAATAAAGGACAAGGAAGAAAAAGTTCTGGGTTTGCATTTTTAGCTAATTTAGCTACATTTTATGTATATATAGCTACATTTTATCAAGCACTCAGCTTGATGTTCAACTTTTGAACAGTTTAAAAAAAAAAGAAAAACACTGAACAAATTTTCGTGACATTTATGGATATGTAATATTTTCCTCAACTTTTCCAATTCAAGTTTCAAACGTCAGGATTTTCCTGGGTTTTCCATGAACGTAGGAACCCTGACCATATGTAGAAATGCTACATGGATGGTTGAGCGCAAAACATTTTTTTGCCACAGTGACTACACTCTGCCATGTTCCTTTATTTTATGTGAAGAGTACAATGACGTATTGTACATTTGGTATACTACTCACAGGACACTCTCCATCGGGGTAGTTATCTGGAATATACACAGTGAATTTGAAGACACCATCCTGGTACAAGCCATGTCTGATGAATATGACCCCGAACCACACTGAAAAGAGGGATACATACTTTAGAATCTCTAGAATTTCTGTCATTGTGTATCAGAATCACTCTTTATGCCGACGTGTTACGACAGAACCGTCCAAATGTTTGAGATGTTGACTGAAGAATTTTAGGTAGCATTTTTTTTTTTGCAAAATGGAGGTATAGCATTTTGGAATGAAACAATTCAAATATACATTCAGTTAGTGTATATGAAAGAGACTATACTGCATGATCTACAGAAGAAGGTCCTTACTTAGTGCCGACTTGTAGGATGGCTGTACATAAATTCCTGGGAGTTTCTGCTTGATCACTAGTGTGCTGCAGGTCACACAGAGAGATCACATGACACAGAGTTAGATCAATGCAAAGGGGAACAAGAACAAAAAATGTTTGGAATTTGTTTTTATTCTCATCAGCCCACCTACACCAGTTAAAAAGGGATACTTTGAGACCAAGTTGATGCTATCTGTGCCCCTTGTTTCAAAAGACAAGTGCCCCAAAAACATTTTAGGGAAAGTGAGGTACGAACATAGAAACCTTTTCCCCACAACATGGCAAGTGTCAAAAGAAGAAAAATAACCAACTAAACTTCTACATGACTAGGTATCCCTTTAATTCTGACCCTGGACCAGTACTTACAACTCAGCCAGCAGGGAGTACTCCAGGTAGAAAGGGCCATAGGAGGCGTGCGTGCCATTGGCTGACTGGGCCGTGGCGGCCGTTGAGGCAGGCTTGGTAATAGGGGCTGCATTCTTAGGGATGGCGGGAAGCTGCTTTTTGCCAAAGGGCGGCCGGGCTGGGCTGGCTCTCTGCTCCCCCTGCCCACTCTGTTCCTCACCGTCAGATCTTTGCTGTTTTGGATAAGAAATATGAACAGGAATCTCATCAAATTTGTATATTTGACCAGCTCTTAGAGGAAAGAGTCAATTATTATCCATCTTAATAAACTAATTGCCAAGACAAATTTCCTGGCCAACTTAAAAAGTAGACAGAAGATAAGTCTTGTGACCCTGATTAGAGCAGACTACTGTTTGTGAGCCGTTATGCACACCAGTGGAACACAAGCAGCCCTGGGCACTGACCATATGCTGTGACCAACCTCTCAGGTTTCACCGCCTGTCTGGCTTCTTTTTTCCCAGCTCCTCAGGGGACAGTGCCCAGACAAAAGCAAGCACGCTAAAGTACAGCTATCATCCTATCCTACCGACGTTGCCGAGAACGAGCAGAGCAGAACGGGATAGCACAAAGCAGCAGGGATGCCAGGAACGCATCAGGAAGCCACAAAGCATGTTGCCAATGACTAATGCAACTATGGCAGGAATGCTTGGTTTGAATAGTGTGTTAATGCAACAGATTTAGCCTGCGCGTTTATTGAACTGAGGTTTTGACTTCAGAACGTTTTGGAAGTGTTCCTGTGAACAGGGGGGGAAAAAATGAATTCACACCCTTGCTCGAGGTACGGCGTTTGTTTTACCCCCAGGCCACACCACTATGCTAAAAATTTAAAACAGGTACCACCCTTCCTCTTTGCTGGTGGAAATTCAGGATAGTCCTAGCCAACTGGACTGAACCATTCAGACGGCAATGCCAACTGGCAATCAACGATGGGGAAGAGAGTTTATTCTAGGAGGGGAGCCTAGCATCCAACCAAAAATGTCATGCTCACATAGCAAAAAACTTCATCTTTTTAGTCATGCATTTAAAAAATTGTGGCAAAGTATTTCAACTGTTTCAATGAAATTTAAACTCTTGGTGAGTCTTACTACTGGGAGTTGTTTGTGGTGAGAATGAAAGGTTTAAGACTATTGCTCATGGTATTAGCCATGAACTGCAAAGACATTATGAAGTGACAAAAGTGAATAGAAGACCACACCTTCCTCTTAAGCATTTAACAATTCCAGTTCACCAAGATTCCTAGGAAAATCAAGACAAGTGGGAACAGGTGCAGTACTGTAGGTCTCTACGCTGTTGTTCAAACAAACAGAGGCTGGAGGAGCTCAAAACAAACAAGAGTGAGGTGCTAAAAGACTCCAGTGAAGAAGTTGTGACTGCTGAGTAAAGACACAGCTCATTCATTTTTCCAGAGTGGTACTAATCCCAATACATACCATTCACTCTTTTTCTGGGAGAGACCATCATATCAAATTCCACAGCGAAACCCTGCAGTTTAATGTCCCCTTGCTTATCAGCAAACATACAAACCTCAGAGAAGATGACTTCAGACCTTGACTGCCAATAGGCAAGGCAATGTCAAACTTGAAGACTTCATTGTTGAGTTTTATGCAATACCCTCTCCCACACAAGGAGAGAACAGCGTGAAATAAGGGTTGGAGTACTGGATAATTTTCCAGTGGTGTTGTAGCGAAAACAAAAGCCTAGTTCAGTGTATTTTTGTGAACTTACCTTACGACTTGTATTGGCAGACATGCTCCAGAAGGGGTTCAGGTTCATTACTCATAGAGGTTCAAATTGGTGTCCCTCTTTTTATGTAGGTCCCACGACAAATGCTGCCTGTGCCATTCGCTAATCTGACGGAAGGAAGACATGAAGAAACAAACAAATGACTGCTGGAACTGTTGAGGTCAAAACACTAGCACACACACACACACACTCACTTGTAACGCACTGTAACGTTACCTAACTATATCAGTCTTTATAGGTAGCTAACTTGTTACGGCAGGGACATATTATTAAAGGGACTTTAGTTACAGTAAGTAACGTTACTGTTCTGGACAGAGCCTAAATTCGTAAAGGGATTGTTTGGGTTAGCCAGCTTTATGCTAGCTCTTGTGTGAAGGTAGCGATATTCTCATTCTTGTCAACGTTCATTTAGTCTGTTTTCTGATGCATTTAGTCGTAGGATTTTAACTAAGGCTCTGTATTACATTATCAGCAAAATTATACATAAATTTATGGCATTCCTAGCTAGATACCGAGCTAACGTTATCGTGTTACTCGCCTCAGCCTGTGATAGCGAGCTAGGTTAGCAAACAAACGTTGGGCTGCTACTAGCTTGACCTAGCTAACGCTGATCTAATTTTAGCTGTCAGTTGGAAATCCAGCCAAATGCTGTTTTAAGGAGTGAGAATAGTTTACGATAGTGTTCACATTGACGCTGTCTCGCCTGCTTTCGTGGCTAACTTAATGTTATCTGACACCAACATTAGCCTAGCAAGCTATCGTTTGCTTTGCTGCTGAGTTGTTTAACTTATTCCTTTAACGTTAGCACAAACGTTGACAAGCTTAGCTATCTAGCGTTAACTCACCGTCTTTGTCAGAGACCTAAAGAAAAGTCCTTTAGTAAAGATGTTAACCTGATTCCCAGTAGGATTTTCGCACAAACGGTTCAACTGCTTGCCACCACTTTAGCTGTCACCCAGCTAAGTAGCTAGCGTTAGCTAAATAATTTGACAGACAGAGAAACCGGAATCCAATCTAACGTGATTAGGGGCAGGGGCGTTTCTCATTTATGAGCACGGATTCTCATTGGCTTACTGGGAAAAAATACTGGCAGTTGATTTGCCGACATTCAGTCACGTGAAAAGGAAAGTAGACTTCACTGAAGACAGAAAAAGTAGCTGATGAGACCAATAGTTTACTGTCAATCAAAAGGTAGGCTGTGATTTTCTAACTTTTGTGAAGCGGGGTCAAATATAACATAGCAGATTATTAACACACTCATATTCTGAGTTTATAAGAAAGTTGTAATCACATAGTTGTAGCCGGTTTGTAGTCTATCACCAATGTTAAGTGTGACCTCCTTGTAATACATCATGCTTGCCATGTTTCATGAGGATGTCTAACAAAAAATGTTATTTGGTGTGATTAAAAGTCAGTAGTGTTTTTCAGTCAATTTTATAATTTATCGCCCATAATAGGCCTATTGACCCATCTAGTCATTAAATGTTTGTGTTGTTTTTGAAAATCTTCCTTGCTAACTTTAGGTGTTAGCCAGGGAGAAGTTTCTGCCTGCTTGCTGAACAATTGTATGTGTAACATTGACAGCGTACATGTGAAAAATATATTAGAGTTAAATACAGCCACCCATGTCAACTACTTTGGCCATATTAATCCTATAAGCCCAAGGTTTGTAACTGCAATTTTGCTCTATAAAAATATGTCCTAAATAATGACAGGATTTGATAGAAGCATTAGCACAGGTGATGGAGTGTTTGTTGAAAATAATCACTGCTTTCGGGTAAAAGGTGGAATTAACTTTCCTATTCCAATCAGGACTGCAAAGTCACTCGCTTTCTTGTTCCGTCCATTTATCCCCCCCTCTCCTCACACACATACACACACTTCATTTCTTTTCCTAAGTACTTTGTGTTGCCACTTGCACACTCTACCTGTACTTAAAGGCCCAGTCCGTATGAGGTGCGCTGCCCTCTGTTGAAACACTGTCACACCACCGCTGGCTCTGATCCTGCCTGGTATACAGTTCTGTTCAGTTTGCACAAAACTAAAGAGTAAGTCACCCCAGATGTATTTCAGGACACTTTTGATTGACTTTACAGTAATATGGACTCCATGTCTGTTGCCCTAATTCTATTGTCTCGGTGTACTGCACAGCAACAGTCCCTTGAGGGAAGGCGCATCCGAGCCATCTGCGTCACACATTTCTTTAGTTTTGACCACGCTTCATTGGCAGTTCATTCTGTTGATTGATTGATTTCCTAACAATTACCCCTAATTATTTTTCTTAGTGAGGAAAAAAAACTAATTTAATGCATGACTGATTGCATTAATTGGGAGAAATGACATTGTCCAAGTTTGAGAGTAAATACAAATTATTGACTCCATTATTGTTATCTGATTGTATATTGTCCCAAGTACACTTCACTGACAAAGGTAATTAGTGTCCTGCGTCTTTATTGGGGCAGCCGACAACGCAAGGTCACCATCACTCTTTTGACACATACAAATCAAAGACCACCTCAAAACAAATAACTTTATGCCTGCTTTGCCTTCATCGACATTGAGATAATCTGTCAGACACAAACAAGGGTGCAAATATCCACACCATTGCTTTTGTAATGAGTTTTTTGTCTTTGCCATTGATTCTTTGTCTAATCAACTATTGTGACCTTGTTTGGTCAAACAAATACATTAATGAATGTAATTAAAGGGGGAGATTGGATTAACTAATTGACTGAGTGACCCATTCAAGATAAAATAAGATTTTGTCTTATAGGACAGTTTTGTATCAGTCCAAACTCCACCATGTTTAAACATACAATTTGATGCTATTCTGGGAATCTAAGAATATATCCAAAGTGGACGTGTAATTTTATACTTTCAAATATGTATCATCTGTCACATATTATGAAATCCTTCTGTCCTCTGTGGCGACCATAAGAGCTGATCCACGTGTCACAGTGGCTTTAGTCCAGCTGTGAGTTGCACTACAGGCCAACCCAATGCAAACATTTGGATGGGAAGCATCATAGGACCCGGCATCAGCACTCCGAGTTTTTTATTTACCATTCAGGTCAATGATTTAATGGGATTACTTGGTTGTCTGATCGTGCTTGTCTGAAAAAAAGATTAATATTTTTTGATTCCAACAGCATTTCCCAGCCACACAGCTCCAGTAGGCGCCAGAATTTGAACTTTAGGTGAAATATGTCCTCTTCTTATGCTTCCTGTCAGTCCATCCCTTCAGAGGATTTCAGGCCCGCCGATTCAGATCTGCAATTTGGTTTAAATGACAGTTAAAAATTGCAATTGGCAGTCCCTGGTGAGACCTGCCTTGACAGCACAGACATAAAAAAGTGAGAACAGATGACTCCACGTCCAGATAATAAGTAATAACAATGTTAGTTTAAATAAAGAAAGCCAGATCTAGATTCAAATGCAATATTCATTTTAGGAATATGAACAACTGGGGAGTAAAGGTAAAAAAAAAAATAAAAAAAAATCAGCCAAATCCTTCATATAGCAATAGTCTTGCCTTATCCCTCAGGCTATGGCCTGGCTAAAACCTCAATGCAGCAATTATTTGCTGTAATGACTGCAGTTCAAATAAGCCTGGAGATTTTATTAAACCAAATGAGAGAATCATCTGTGTATTATCACCTTGTGATTGACAGTGACAAGTGTTGGGCAGGCTCGGATGTGAGCATGATGAAGAAGCTCCCGGCAAAGCTCTCGATAATGTTACCCCTGATAAAGTCGCCTGGCAAACCTCAGCCAACAAATGGAGAGGAGAGAGCTCCACGCATATTAATTCCAATTGTCAGATCCCTCCAGTGGGGGAGGAGGGTGTGTGTGTGGGTGTGTGTGTGTGTGTGTGTGTGTGTGTATGTGTTGGGGGTGGGGGGGTGGGGGGTAATCTGGCAAGCAACGCTGGCTGCCCCTCCATTCACTGACTGGCATTTTACACAACTAATGAAAAAGAAATCCATTGTGCTGATCATGTGCATAGATTTCACTCTATAATAATGATGAAATAGAAATATTCATAATAAAAGTAAAGGTCACTCGCTGCTGTGGCTAAGCTTCCTAAGCTGCAACCTTTGCAAGAGCAGTTGTCAGGTTCCACTGATAAAATAGGAAAAAAGGGAGAGGCACGTCAAAGTTTAAACCCTGCAGGGGCCAAGAGGTGAGATGAGGCGACTGAGCCTCTGCTGCGTCGCTCCTCGGGCATTTGTGCGTCTTCTCTCCTCCGCGCAGCAGCGTTGATGACGGAACAGCTTCACGCGCATCAAAAACACAGACGACAGAGCGAACAGATCGCGCTCCAACGTCCAACGGAGAGGTCAAAGGCCAGGCGCTTCTTGTGATTTACACAGTTCTCTCTGACGTACACAGAATCAAAGATGTGCACTCTTCAGGGATTTGTCCAGCCTAGTTAACAGAGTAAAGGAAAATATGAACAACCGCCTTTCCTCTCTGCAGCGGTTCCACCCTGTCTGTCTCTCTATGTAGGTCACCTGGGCTTCTTCAGGCATATGAGCAGTGGAGTACGGGGGTGGAGGAAGGCATGTCTCACCTCTGAAGGACATCCACAGTATTATTATTGCCTGCTGTGACTTCCGCGGTGAGCCCCGTCTGCATATGCATCATACATTGGCATTTATTAGTGCCATGCACTAAGTACAGGCCATGTTATTGGATTTGAATATCAGCTCCTAGCCACATTCACCAGCCCTGGAAATATATTATATTAAGATGAAGCAATCTCATTTAATAACACCCAAACTAATAAAAGGAGAGCGGATTGGAAATTAAATTTATGAATATTGCTTGGCAGCAGGAGTGATCCAAAAAGCCTGGCTTGGTCTGTCATATGCAGACATTTCTCTAGCTATAAGCCCAGGTGCTAAAGATATTTCAGACTCTCCCTATGAGTGTCATGGAGAAATGTAGAGATATCTGTAGGTATATTTCTGTTCTCTGTTGTATGTTGGAACGTTGCAGGCCATTCTATAGCCTATCACGATCCAATTGGACCACGCATTGTCAATTGTTTTGACAAAATAAAACAACAATCACTGTGATCATCATTCTATGTATGGCACAATGCATCATTAACAGGCCTAAAGCAGGATCAGACTGTGATAAATAATTAACACTGATTATTATTGAGTAAACACTATGGTTAATATGCAACCCTTTGATGCAACTGTTGTGTGAGCCCAGACTTTGATTATTCAGCAATAACCATGTTGCTGCTATACTGCAGAAAAACCTCATGACTGCAATTTTGGTGATATCATGTTTTTTCTTGTGCTGAAGGTTTACATGGTCCTCTGTGGGTAGAGTCAGCTTGATGACCCTAGAAACCGTGAAACTCACTCAAAGCCCATGACAAAACTTCAAAAATGCATGACCATCAATTTGAAAAGGCTGTTTCCCCCCCCCCTGAAATCCTGAAAGTTTGGCTTTCTGAAGCGGTGTTCATCCCACAGCAATCATATCTGTCTGTGCCACATCTTGGTAGCTCAAATTACGGAACGCCGCTCCGTCACTTCACTTGGGTCCACCCCACATGAACCCATCATTTCCCCCCTTGTGTCGTTGATGGACAACACGCTGTCGGTCAGTGTTTCAGTGTTGTGTGTGCACAGCAGCCGTTGGCCAAGACGTCCAACCGGCCCGGTCTGTGTGTGTGTAAATGTTGAGTCCCAGTGGAGCTGTGACTGTCACTCACTGCCCGGCCAGCCTAGTGCCAGGCATCGATCGCCACATATATCTTGCTCTGTACTTCCCAAACCTTCATCAACAGATGCGGCTGCGGAATTGATTAGCAGCGAGTCAATGACCAAATCTCTTTGGAAACATTTTTATTTATGTGTGTGTTTATGTAGATAGCTTAGAGGGCCATTAGTGGGATTACCTTAGAGGCTTGGCTGAACAACAGATGTTCAAGGACAGCTCATTCAATTTGACTTACATGGGACTGCAGTTGCAGGAGACAAGTGATACGTCTGCGAGGGGGGAAAGAGGGGTTAAACAAAAACAGTTAGGTCTGGTAATAGTCTACAGAAGTACAGGGAAAGTACAGCAGAATTAGGCCTACAGTGGGTCTATTATGTAGAGTGACATCACTGGAGGGCGCCCTAAGATAAGAACATAGATGGAGTGAAAACCTCTTGGAGTTTTTTACCTCATGATCAGAGGATTTAGTGGCGCTCTCTTTAGCTATCAACCCAGTCTTCAAATCCAGCCTGTTTAACTTAAGCCATTATGACAAATACAGTTATTAAATTTAATTAAATTAATCAAATTGTCAAGAACTATATGTCTTTTGTATTTATGTGCTTTGGGCTCTGTACTGATATGCTGTCATTTATCATGCTTGAATATTAAGAGCTGAGTCATGCACAAAGCAAATTAGTTTGGCCACTGAACTTTAGAAATATATACAGTACAGCACATATTTATTAAATGGAATTCAGCCCCAGCAGAATTGCATGGGTATGAGTCAAACATTTTCAAAATAAGGAGAACCAGCCTCCAGAAAGGCCCATTTTAATTTGTACAGAGCAGTGCATTCAATTATACAAGCATCTAGGTTGAATTCAAATTAATGTTTGATATGGATATTTTTATTATATTGAAATAATCTCAATTCAGCACAAAATGTATTATTTCTCTGAGAAGATCATGTTCTCTCATTTTTTCAATTTTCTCATTTCCTCTCATGAATCATATATCGAGTAAATGTGTTGAAGAGACTGACGATCTGCCTTTCAAGTCCATGCTTATGCTTCCTTATCTACAAACTTATTAAAATTAAGTCAGAACACAAAATGGTATTTAAAAAGTTTAAGTGAAACAATTTGCATTGGGAGTGGGTGAAAATGCTAATGCATTCTCTCACTAAGCCTCACAATCACTGTCATCCATTTTGAGCTCTGATTGTTTTCCACATGGATGCCTTCATTCATTAAAGCAAAATTATAAACATAAAGAATATCTCCGTATTAATATTTCTGCTTTTTGTAAAAGCTCAATCAACCATAATGTCCTAATTTTTTCTCTGTGAACCTCATTTCATATTATCTCACTACTCAAGGAATGGATGTCCCAAAAGGGATTTATTTCATTTATCGGGATTATTGAATTAAATTAAACTAGACACTTACCGCAGGCGGAACAGAGGTACCCTATCCACTTAAAGGTAGGCCTGCTCTTCAGAGCTATTTAGGCAAACACATTAGGCAGCAAATGCCTTCCGTTGGCTGAGTCTAGGTTACTACATTATTCATTCATTAAGGAAGAGTGTTGAAAGTGCTTGAGGTAAACGGGAAAAGGTCATGTATTGAATGGATCTTTAATTAAGCTACTTTACAACCACGGTTACACGACTGATGACATATGCATCCTGTTTGTATACAAGTAGAAATACTGTGTAGAAAGACAATAGGTCAGGTGATGACTATTAAAAATAAAGGAAAAGAACACATTACATTCCATTTTAGTGGTAGGCTAAATTGATATAATCCCCAAGTTTAAAAATAAACACAATAACCTAAGAAAAACCTACGAAAACCTATAAAAAAATATTATTGCGTGTGTATTGTGTGCATTTCATTTTGGGAGGATAATTCCACTTGCAGTCGCTTCAAAAAATAGTACATTTTCCAACAACGCTTGCACACGCAGAAATGACATCTTTCTGTCATAAAATATTTGGCTCAGAATTGTAAACCTCTGAAAAACACAAGTCTGAGGCTATTTTCGAGAAGCCTCCCTGCTATACTGGTGTCCGGCAGCAGATGGCAGGCTGTTTCCACTGTTGAACCGCCTCGCTGACGGTCGCCCCGGCCTGAACTTCTGTGCCCCGCCGCTGTGATGTTGCCTTCCCAGACCTCGCTGCTCTTGCCTGTGAAATGCATTCCCATTAAAAGGCATTTTTAAAGCCAACACCAGTGCTATAACAATCATCTCCCTCCGAAGCCAAGCCTCCACGCCCGGGAGCTCGGCAGTGCCACACAGGCAGACATGTGGCGGCTGCCACAAACAAAGGCCCGGTGCTCTCCTCCCCTCTCCTCTTCCCCAAGTCTCCACATGGCTACGGGCCGCGCCTGCCAGGGGCAATTACACCCACAGCCCAGTGTGAGGTCTCACAGAGACCCCAATCACCACTAACAAGATCAAGGCTAACTCTCTCTATCACACACAACACACAAACACACACACACACGTGCATACGCGTGCAAACACACACACCGTCCCCTCTCTCTTCACCCAACACCTCTGTCTCTCTTTCTCTCTCTCTCTCTCTCTATTTGGCACACTCTGAAATTATAACACATTTTGAGTGGCTGTGGAAAGTATATAGCTTTTTTTAAGAGCAACAAAAATAACAGGGTGACAATCATGCTGTCAGACGTGGCTGTCTCATTCCACTCTATGTCACCAAGTTCAGGACTTTGTCTTGGTGACACTGGTGCAGAGATACACTGACAACTTATATAGTAACACGGTACATACTGATGCACACAGTAGAAGGACAACCAGTCCACACAGACACTGCAGGATATCACTCAACATACATATATACTGTATATTCAGTGCTGTATAGGTGTGTGTTTGAGCAGCGTGCCCTACTGTGTGGCTGCAGCTGTAGATGGAAGTGTTGTGAGTGACCATCTCAGTTCAGTCTACCATGAGCAAGTTCTATGAGATGCATGAAATAAATAATGAGTGTTCATGCGGCTTAAAAGTGTTGCGTGCCAGCCAGGTCTGAAGTACACAGGCTTGTGCAGACATGGCACTCGTGTGCGGATGCTGCACTGGTAAGCTGAAGTCCAGTCAAATAACAAAAAGCTGGAGTTGGACTCGGTGTCCTTATGAGCAGTTTTAACACGGCGCAGTAGATTAGCGGTGCGGTGTTTTGAGAGAGTCGTTAACCTCGTGGAGACCCAGTGGAAAACGCCCAGGACACCTCTTAAAAGGAACGAGCCAGCGGCGTGTTAAAGTCACATGACCGCCTGAACCCAGTGGAAGAGGCTACAGGGTCACGCTTTGCAGAGCTTTTTTTTGACCTGAAGTTTATCATTCAATATCTCTAAAGTATAGAGGATCCAGTCTGTAAAAGTGTAAACATGGGTTACTATCTATCCTGTAAAAAACTGCTATAAATTGTTTTAACTCTATGCTATCAGTAGGTGTCACTTTTTTCAAATGGGGGGTATCTCATTTTGAAAGGACGTTCTCCATTTGTTGTTGTGTCTCAAACATTCACCGTTGCTAACAAGGGCTTACATTTTACCCTCCTTATCTAACCCGGCTGATGTGGACAGGCTGGATCGGTGACCGCCGAGAGAAACCGTACCCCTGTACCCTGATACAGCCCATCAATACCCATGAGGCCGTGTGTCATGCAGCAAGCAGCCCGAGCAGAGGTTCACATGCCTCCTATGATACCTCAGTGAGAGCCCCATGCTTCATGCCCTCACACCAAACGCCGATGTGGCAGCTCGCTAAATAATTTGTGCTTCTTTACCGGGGTCATTGGATAGAGAATCTGGGGCTTGAATAATTAATCTGGACACAATCTGAGCAGCCGGCTTCTGTTTCCTCCAGGTTTCAGCCAGATTGTCTGCCGCTCTCCTCGCATTCATACTGCCTTTGCTGTCTAATTCATCTGGACGGGAACCCTCGTCGCAATAATGCTGCAGACGGGCTGGTGTTAGGAGGAGTGTGTCCTGAGCATGACCCGCAGGATCTAGAAAAAGAAAACCACACGCACAATCTCTTTTCATTTCGAGGACAAAAATAAAACAAAGGCCCATTACCGCCGAGGCTTTGTTTAGCTACATAATTGCTTTTCATTATTCAGTGCACAATTGATACCCACAGTGTAGGTTGAAAGAGGCGCAGTTGTTCGAGTGAGGCTGGAAATTAGATCTTTTATTGATATTGCTGCGTCTCAGATCTGATTCTTACAAACGCTGAGTGATAAAACTGGAGCCTGATAGTCTGTCTGTCTCTGTGAATACTAATGCCTCTCTTCAGGCTGTGAGACGGGCTGACAGAAGGCTGGAGGTTAGAGGAGCGGGTTTGTAACGGGAAGGTTCCCGATTCAAATCCACAGACTGGCTGCAAAATCTGGGACATTAACGCAGCAACGTAGGCCATTATTGAAAAAGGGCATGGATGCTAAGGAAACCTCCCCTAGATAAATAGCCTACATGTTTAAAAACCTGTTTCTTCCACAGACATACAGTATATGCCATTTGGTAGATGCCTTTATTCAAAATGCCTTACGGTACTTGAGTGCATAAATTCTGAGCAAGGGGGAATCACACTTCTAACTCTGTCAGTTTTAGTAGCATGCTCTTTCCACTGAGCTACACAGGACCATGTGAGCGGTTTGAGCGTGGTCATTGGGAAATCAGACACCAATAGACAGCTCCATGTCCACCAGGCTTAGCTACATTACTCTGGCCACCCCCGAGAGCCAAGACTCAGATTCTTGCGCATGCATTCCTCAAATACTTTCCCATCATCGCAAATCCCACTCACACTTGGCTGTCCTTGTGCTCATCACTGATAGCCTATCACACGCATTTAAATTGTCACATTGACTTATTCTCTTATTTTGTCCCTCTTCGGTTGTTGAGGGGAGAGGTGGTGTTTGACCGAGGCCGGGACCTCGGTATAATGCCCAAACACGGGTGTCAGCGTCTGTGTCCCTTCAGAGCAGGCGTGAGGGGGAAGGCTATAAGTCTGAGGCGCAGGGTAAAAGGGACAGTAAGAGATAGAGCTCTTTAAAAAAAAAAGTACACCAAGACAGGAAGAATGACACTTAGCCCTTAATCATCTCTATGTCTGCAGGGATCCCCTGTACTTTTGTGTCTATTGCAGATAATGGTCTTTCCTCACTTGACAGCATGTCTTTGCCGAGCCGGAGCTCTGTAACCAATGCTTAAGTGTATCAGGGTGACAAAGCGTTGCTAGATTCGGTGGTGTCACGGCTCATCATGTAGTGACATTGCTGACAGCTGTGGTGTTAAGACAGGGAGGCTGTTGGATGGAGTTAGAATAGATTCTAGTGCAGTAGGCCCAAGTTCCATAACAATGCCTTCCCCGAGGATCGTGCTGCAATAGTCAGTCCAACAACACCAGCTGGAACCACTGGAAGAGAGCAAGGGGAAGTAATGGAAATCTTGGAGCGCAGACCGAAATGCTTCTTCAGTTATTGGACTGCGTGGATGCTTGTGTTTCAGGAGAAAAACCAGAGGCAAAAGGAGTACAAGAATGACAATGTTGTTTGTGGGATAGATCTCTCACGCGCTATAGTGGCTGGCAGGCCGTCCAAGTGTGCTGGCTCCTTCCTCAGAGGAGCAGGGAGGGAAAAGTCCCAGCCATCAGATATAACCACATCAGCTTGGATCTGTCCAATCCCATCAGTCCTCTTCCATGAGCCTCTCTGAGGAGACACGTCCTCGCCACGTCCTCCGCTGGTTTTAAGGGACTTCCTGTTTGTTGGAAAACAGTGCCGACAAATTGTATAATGACAAATGGCGGCCCAAACATCGTGGGAGCGTGCCGTCCCCGGACCTCAAACTCAGTTGCAACTAATTTTGCTTCAACCCCAAAACAAGCAGAACAACATGACAATGACCAGGCTTTGTCTGTTTCCACGCAAAATGGTCTCTGAGGTTTGGCGAGATGGGAGGAGAGCTATACTTGTAGTTATCCACTTTCTGCTCGGCTGTGAACAGTTTTTAGAATAAATTACATTCAACATGACCGAGAAAGCACATCTTATTCTACGTTTTTGTACATTTCGTTCATTTATGCAAACTGGAGCTGAGGTCGGGGCCCTCGTAGTTTGGCGCCATGGTGTGTTTGAGAGAGCTCCCTGCTAACTGGATTCCAGTGTTTGTGCTGCTGATCAGGGCCCTGGATTAGATTACTGTCATCCTCTATTAGAGTTCAAGGCAGGAGGAAATACTAATGTCAAAGAGTGATGTTCTTAGTCATCTTTCCGTCCAGCTGTATCTTACAATTGACTTACAGTGTTGTCTGTGCATTGTTGCTTTTGCCATCTTGAAATTGTTGCTGATTTAGTGGCTGTTGTTTTTCCATAGTACCCTGTGCAAGGTGTTCAAGCTTTTCACCTTCAGGCTTGATATGCTTTAAGATAACAATGTCAACATAGTCTCTATAGTGTTTCACTTCAACATGCTATATACACCCATTTTTGTAAAATTCTGCTACCAAATATTCACAAGTTCATTTCTCAAATGCAATTTGATGTTTCTATTCTCAAGCACAGCTGTTTTGTAAGGTGACTCATAGATGACTCATCACATCAATAGCAAAAATGATGTGCTTTATGCTCATGCCACCCACCATTTTGTCAGAGTAGGTGTTATTTCTTTTCAAATGGTAGCTATCTCATTTTGCAATAAACTGCTTTTGGCAAGGGTGGCTTCAACTGAATTTCAATTCCATCACTTAAAAATGGAAAAAGAAATTGCCGCTCATTAATGTGATACTGCATTGATCACCATAAGGAAGTTCTCTTTTCTCTTGCCCCCCTCCACAGGGAGGTCAAAGGTCAGGGTCAGCTACAGAACCACAGCCCTGGAGCTGTTATGGATTCAGTGTCTTGCTCAAGGACGCTGCAGCAAGGTGGATGTTTGTGATAATTCTCATATATTGGTCAAGCTGATAACACCCCCCCAAGAGGAGACCATGGTAGCTTAAAGGTTAAAGAAGTGGGTCCGGTGACTGAAAGGTTGTCAGTTCAAATCCTGGGACTGGCTAGAAAATTATGAGGAGGGAAAGTGAATGAGAAACTCGCTCCTTAGCAATCACTGTATCTTTAGCATATGCCTTAGGACAGAGACAGACTGCCTGTCTGCAACTTAGCATAGGAAAGAACGCATACTAGATTTAGCATATACAGTACATTATATATCAGGAAAAATGTAAGGTGTCTGTTAGTGTGCTTATTAGCTTTCACTTGTTGTACGTCAATCTCGGGAAGAGCATCAGCTATTTAAATACCTAAAATGTGAAGGCTTTTTAATGTTTGAATTATGAAGAAAATCCTGATTTGACTGAATTGTGTTAACCCCAGCCCTGGTTTTTGATGACCAAACGGCAACAAAACAGCATTATACCCTCTCTCTCTAACCGCCCTGCACAGCGGGGCCTCTACGCCACAAAGCAGCCATATTTAGAAGCCTCATGTATGCGTTAGCAGGCCGCTGTGCGGATGGCGCTGACCATGCGCGCATATTTGGGCGCTCCACGTTGTCGCCGAACTGTAATGAATGTCGTGGTAATCTATTCCATCTCGTGACCATTAGCAGGCTGTGAACACTCGCTAATACCGGCCCGGGCCTCATTTTCCAGGCCTCTGATCGCACCGAGCAGTGGGCGCCTAATTCGCTCAATGAAATGGGGCTTGCGATTACTGAGGCAGAGATTTAATATATCACGGAAAATTAGGTCGATTTTAATAAATTACCCATCCCACTGAATAGTCCACATATGCTTACGGTGGAGGAGGGGATGTTTTGTCGGTGGGGAGGACTGGTTGTTTTAATACGCATGTTAGAGAATGGGGATGAGTGGTGGAGGAGAACACACACACACACACACACACACACAAACACCCCCACCCAAACAAGCCACTCAAGAGATGTCAGCACTTCTGAGTGGCCGGTGACTTTGGAGTCCTCGTAAGCAGGAGCAATTAAGGCTTTGGCTTTAGCTTCAATCATCTCAATGGCTTATATGGGCTATTACCTCCACAAGTCAATCTGTTTGGGATCCATATATAACCGTCGCCCCCTGGACCTCCCAAAAAGCCATTGGCCTTTTCCACTGGCACACAGCAAGTTGTCACAGGACGCCTGAGTAAATAAAAGATGAGTTAGTACATTTTCACCATGTAACACGGGGTGTATTTTACTTTTACGGCAGCATATTTTGCTTATGATGGAGGGCGAGCGAGGAAGAAGCCGAAATGCCTCCATAAATCATTCCCTGCGTTCTACCTCGAAAATAGTGCGCGCATGATAAATGCGAGTTTACTGGAAGCATTTTAACTCTGAACAATGAGCCTTGTGTGTGTGTGTGAGAGTGTGTCTGTGTGTGACAAATCTGGAAGCAGTTTATGGCCAGCCACAGAGGCCTCTGTGATTGGACAAGCTATGTCACTCCTGGTCTTAAAAGGCTTTGCACAACAGCGAGGGCATCGGAGAGTCATCCCTCCATTTGCGGGATGAGAAATTCCACAGGATTCACCACACGGTTCACTTCTATCCAAACTGCTTATTCTATCTGCAGGCTCTCGCAGACACATGAAACGGCTCGGTAATTTGTGACTGTGGTCCATAATCAATACCCATGACTTTCTGGAGCTCCACACAAAAGTAATCTGGAAATGGATTCTCCGGTGATAGGAAGATAGCTCTGAATCACATCATTTCCTCTCTGATGTGTACATGTAAATGCGAGGCAGGAACCCGGTGAACTACAGTATGTGAACTACGGTGAACTTCATCAGTTTGCCGTCGGAGTGATTCGAGCAGACAGGATACACCCATGGCAAAGGTTCCACGGTCTCTTGTTTTACCTCGCATGAAAGGCTGGTGCCGGCGTACAGAGCTGCTAATGGATCCGCACCCTCATACCTCCAGGCCAGAGTCCAGCGCTGCAGCTCTTTGTTTCATCCCCAACCGGCCGCTTAGCTCTCCCTCCCCAACGCAGCATCTCAACTCCCCTCTCTCCTCGCTCCCCAACGGTGGAATGACCTTTCCACTCCAAGTCAGAACAGCACAGTCACTCCCCATCGTAAACCCATCTCGTCGAGAAATACCTCATGTCATCTTCACCCCACTGAATCATATCCTCTCCCCTCTCCAAAAAAAAAAAAACCCTTCTATCTCTCTTCTCAGCTCTTATTTTGATTTCTTTCCTAGCACTTCTCTCTTGCATAATCGCGGTCAGAGGAATGTTGCCAGGGCGCTGTGGCTCTGACCCTTGCACTCCTTTACAGTTTGCTTGGTTGCTTGTCACGGTGGTGATCCAGGAATGGAAGCTTACTCTACTGTTGCACTCATTGTAAGTCACACTGGATAACCACAGCGTAAACTAAATGCCCGAAATGTAAATGCAAATGAAAGCCACTGAGGAATAGAGAGAGTTTTACGCAATAACATTGGTGTGTATTTATTTAGCCTCTACTTAATAATAGCTCTGTCTGTACCTGAGTGAGACACACTTGCTTCAAAATTGTATAGTGCTGTTTACCACAGTGAGATGAACAGAGTGCTTGTAAAAAAACATATAAATGATTATGAAGTGCCAGTGCCAGGGAAATTCATTTATTATCTAAGTGACATTTAAAATCAAACCTGCAGCAGCTAATATTAAAAACAATATCAAAAATACAGCAAAATAGAACATCCAAGTACACACACACACATACACAGACCAAATTACATATACAGAGCAAATTATTAGGGGTGCAACAGTTGAATCAGCAGTGTATTGCCAAGACAGCATTACAAACAACCAGTACATATAACAAAATATGCAAGATGTGATATAGTAGTAAAAGAGAAATAAGAGCTAAGGTGAGAGTAAATGCATTTTTTTTTTTTTTTTATAAAACTAGTTTTTGTTATTTCTTACCTATTCATAGATA
Organism: Centroberyx gerrardi; assembly: GCF_048128805.1. NCBI lineage: Eukaryota > Metazoa > Chordata > Actinopteri > Beryciformes > Berycidae > Centroberyx > Centroberyx gerrardi. The sequence goes on along the minus strand of NC_135997.1, from coordinate 26,190,421 downwards.
TATACAGTATCGAAATGAGAAACTTCTTTTGCATTATGTCTCCACATTCATCCTTGCTGGTGGATGTTTGAGGGCTTGTTATACGCTGTGTGAAAGGCATGCCGGGCTCCAAGAATTCTTCATATCACCGCATTGCTCCTTCTGTATTTCACAGACCCATTCCAAACAGCCTCCCCCTCGCCCCATTCAAGATAAATATGAAACCAAAAGGAGAAATTCATGCTTGAAGCAAGGGAACTAATCTCCCTCCTGCCTGTTTCACTCCTCTGTGTTTAATTGATAGAAATTGCACGCATCAAAGAAAACGCACACTGAGATTTAATGGGCATAAAATGGACATTAGCATTTTAAAGAGGTGGATTAACACATTAATCCGGGCAATTTTCATCCAGCACTTCCAATGAGATCGTCACAGCGCACAGGCTCCTAATGGGGCTTAACTGGCTTTCTGCTTTAGTGCCGCTCTCAGGGATAACACCAAACTTTTAGTTTTTGGAGGGTGGGGGGGGTGGGGGGGGGGGGGGGGAGGGGGCTTAATGTGTGTGACGGCTCTTTCAGAAGCGAGCTTTTACTTCCGAACGAACAGACGTTCACATGACACGTTACACAAGTTACACAGCGCCACGGGTGTAGTCCGGGTCGGCGTGGAGCGGAGACACGGAGAAGACGTGGCTTTCAGATGGCCAAATTGCCCCGCGCTGGAAAGGGAACAATCAAAGGGGCCGTTGTTGGACGAACATTCACGGAGTCGAGCTGAGCGTAATGCGGTTTTGGTGGAAGAGGCGCGCCGGCTTGTCGAGTAAACCGTACACAGAAGTGAGTACATGATTTTAGCGTGATGTGGCGCGCCGGAGGCCTGCGCGGCGTTGGGTCTCGCTTCAGGATCAAAGCGCGTCCCTCCAGCCAGATGAAACTCATTTGGGTCGATACGCTGTGAGTCGGGCCTGCGGATCCACAGTGGATCGAACGCAGACTCCGATGGGAGACGACGCGCTGTGTTGTTTACACATACGGAATCGCTGTCTCGTCATAGCGGCGGGAAGGAAGTGGCTGCCAGGAGCGTCCCCGAGGAGCGCGAAGCTGCGTTTCATGTGTGAGGGACGGAATCATGATGTGTATATTCGCACACACACACATACACACAAAACATGTTCACACACACACATCGTACCCGCGCAACCCAACATCAACGACATAAACCCTCGGCGGCGGTGTTTAGACGACACGGCGTTCTCGTGATGCAACGCGTCCCCTACGCTGGCTGCTGCGCTTTCATTTGCGTCCCCGCGCGGCTGCTCCCCCCTTTTGTTCGAGTCACTTACACCACAGTTTATGCACACACAACATGTAAGCCCGCTGCACCTCCGTGCAAAGAGAATGTAATGTAGGTCATCAAACAGAGCCGACTGGGAGAGCGCTGTTGTTTGTGAGCAGGGGAGGCGGCCTCCAGAGGAAAGGACTGACGTGAAAGGAGGGGTGTAAAAAAAAAAAAAAAGAGAGAGAGAAAAAACAATGGAACAAACAAAAGCTCCTTCGACAAACTGTTAAAATGTAGAGTGGGTCTGTTTTGGGTGTTGTCACTGGTGGGTAGAGGTACGGAAATACACAAACACTGTTCCCTCTCTCTCGCTCTCTCTCCTCCTATCTCTTGCTCTCCGGTGAATAGTTTATGCTACCTTCTTTTCACCTCTCCTGTACTTTCCGTCCCATTATCGCTCCGACATGAGATTGCACTCAAGACAATGTCGGAATTTTTGATAACACGGATTGTGAAAATGAAACACTGTTTTGAATTAATAAACAACAGAGTCTGGAGCTTTCTGGAGCTTTTAGACCGGAATCCACCTCTTTTTTTCTCTCTCTCTCTCTCTCTCCCCCGCTCGCCGTATTATTAGTATTATTACTTTTTCATCTTCAGCCGTTGTCCCGTACCATCTGAGTAATATTAGAGAAAGCTCTCAGCTTCCTGGATGGGATGTTTCCCGAAACACGCACTGGCAGGATGTTGTGATTGGAGTAACCCCTGGATCTGCAGCACAAGTGGCATTTGAACAGACAGGCAACACTCATAGCATGGTTTCCCCATTCTCTGTCTGAAAGCCTGCGACATCTCCGCATACAGGTGCTGTAACTGTAAGTGTCTGAAATGGAAAGGAGCATGGAGGTGCATTCCCATCCGGTGAATCATTCGTCGCGGTGGACACAGACGGAACATACTTTTTTAGCCAGATTTAAATTCGTGCCAATATGACAAAGCCCTCCAAACAAGTCTGTCGATCGGCCTCCTATTTCCAACACGTGTTTACCAGATAAAGAGCGCCGGGATGAGGGAAGAGACACCCCCGGACCTCCTCCGTGAGAGATGAGCGCTTGCATTCCGATGGCAAACACTCTGTCATGGTCAGCGGTTTCTCGCCAGCCCATAAAACACACAAACGCCGTGCGCCGATCCAAGATGTCAATAACAACAAACCCCAGCCACCATTTCCATTACCACCTTTCCCCTCAAGAGCCTTCCTTTGTTCAAACATGACTCAATGATAATAAAAAAAAAACGAAAATGTTAATGTCTCAAATGTTCAAAAAAAAGTCTGGTATGGATAAGGAGAGGAGAAAAGGGATAGGAGAAAAAGAACAAAAACTCAAGATACAGGAACATTTTCACCCAGGGGGCAAACAATGGCTAATGTTTGAAACAGTATCAAAGATCTGGTCCGCTCTCCATCTTTTGAGAGTAATTACAGTTATCTGCTCGGTCTGATTCGTGTTAGCAGCTTGAGCGACAGCCAAGGCACTTGGACGGACGAAAAGGACAGAAATTTATAGCGAAACGCTTGTCTTTTGATTTGCCTTGGCCGGGCTCTCGACAGCCTTCGAGAAAGCTGGTAAGCTCAGATACTTTGAACCTTACGATAAGGATCAGCTCAAGTCAGACAGACGCGAGGCTAAGAAGAATCCAATTTTACATAACGGTGCTCAAAGAACTCCGACATCCGTAATTGAATATAGAGCACCCTGATAAAGTGATCAAAGCGCGGAGCTTGTAAAGTTAATGAAAATAAATAAAGCTAAAAACTGCATTTCTCTTTAGTGACAGAAGGGTTTAAAGGGATGCTGTTCTATCCTAGCGTTGAGACCTGTCTTTTAATAAGGATCATAATGAGGGGTTTCCTTCCAAAAAAAAAAAAAAAAATCACAAGCCTGCGAACGGGACGAAATGTGATTAGGACAGCCAACTCTGTTCAATGCGGTGTGTATGTGTGCACATGTGTGAGTGTGTGTGTGTGTGTGTGTGTGTGTGTGTGGAATAGATCCATCCACTCCTGATGTGGCTCCCAGCAGTCGACAGCTCTGCCAACCGTTGTCATTTTCTGGCAGCCAGATTACTCTTGGGGTGGCATTTTCACAGTTGTCAAGTGAGGATTTAATGGCCAATTATCCTCAGATAAATATATCTCTGCTGAGGAGAGGGAGCCATCGTAGGAGTGGGAGACTATCGCTTCTAATTGTGGGCTAAAGAAAGAGAAAAACATGTCTGGTCAAAGCCTCCAGAGACTGGCCGACTTCCTATATCCCCGCACTGCCACTTCATCATACCCAAGAAGGCAGTCGAATCCCTTAAAATAAATCCACTGTACTGTAAATCACGTGTTACGCTTACAGCACAAAGTACACGCCGTCGTTAAACAGGGTGTCGCCATCCTCACTTTGACCAGAGCATGCTGTCGATCGTTTTTTTTTTTTTTTTTTTTTCGCTGGCATTCATGACAGGGAAGGAAATCGCTCAGTGAGGAGAGTGTACAGGCCAGCAGGATGACTAAAACACAGGAATGATGGGATTATGGAACGAACACACGGGAAACCAAATTTAGCATCTTGCTGCTGGGCTACAGAGGTGACGTCAAGGCCAATATAGAGTGACGACTGACACTTCTGAAAATGCTTTACGCAGGGTTTCATTCCAAAACACCATACATGTTTTTTTATGGGTAAAAGAAAAACAGTGTCTGAAGTTTACTGCTCAATATTTCGAAAATTCAACTGGTATCAAAAATTAGATTGTAAAAATTCTGTATGTAAAACAATCAAAAATGTTACTGTTTTATAAGCAAAGATCCTGAGATAACTAAAATGTTCTTCTTTTTTTAAAAAAGTTTATTTAAATTTTTCAATATCTACAAACAAAACAAAAATAACAAAACATAAATATTATAGTACAGTAAGACATTCGGACATCCTGTACAAGTATAGATGTATAAATGATATGAAGTATAGCCAAAATTCAGGCTCATCAGTAGTGACCCTTAACAGAGATGTATCCCTACAAAATAAGAAAAAAAAAACCCATAGACATATAAAACATATAACCATAGACATTAGGGAGGGACCTTAGTCACAAAAGTGATAATATCAACAGTCCATGCAAGCCTACCGATTCATTGGACCATTAATGGTTAGTATAGATAACTCAAATTTTCAACAATAATAATAATCCATATTGAATTATTTTATATGGGTAGATGTCACATTTGCGATTTGATAGATCTCTCAGTTTGGAATGAAACTATGTATTCCATTTGCATTTGACATTTCGCATTCTAGGCATTCAGCTGACCCTCTTATTCAGAGCGATGTGCAGCGGGTGCAACAGCGGAGCAAGGCAGTAAGGGAGTACGCTTCAGTTCCTGGATCACCATCATTACAAGCAATCAGAGGCACAGCACCTTGACAACACTCCTGTCCAATGATTTTGAAGCCATTCAGCAGGACCAGGAGTCAGGGAGTTGAGCGGAGTCGAGCCGTGTGACTCTCCTGATCCGCGTCCGTCCGAATCCATGTCACGTGTCCCGCGTGTGAAAAATGCCATTACTAACTCCAACACGCTACCTGCAACTTCCCCTTCCTCGCCGAGACGATCAACCGCACCTCACAGTAACTCCTATAGGGTCTGGCTTATACCGGTTTTCACTCAGGCAGAGAGCGAAGTTTTGCCAGAGAGGTGGCAGTGACAGAAACAGGCTGGTTTCAGACCTGAGCATTATACAGACATACATCTCTGTTGCTGGCAGGTTAGCAGTGTGTAGATGTCAGTGGGGATCGCGGCTAACAGGCTGAGCGGCCTGCACCGACGTCACCTCAGGTTAATGACAGTGGCAGTCTCAATCGCCGGGGTGGTGGAGAGGATTTAATGCCTCCCCTTTGGCACCAGGAAGTGCTGATAATGATGCTGGGTGGCATGGAGCGTGTCCCTTCTGACATCAGCAATGATTTAAACTCCTGCTGTGGTGAGCGAGTTCATATGCACACACACACACAGGCACACACACACGCAGGCACACACACACACACACACACAGAGTTATTCTGTCCAAGAAAAGCCTCACATAAGCCATTGTCTCTGTACTTTATTGAGTTTATTTTTACAGAGACAGTGCACATTAATCAACACTTCTGTTAAATGTGCCAGTATTAGCTAGCCAGCCAGTTTTCAACTGCAGTCCCTGGGCATTGTGTTAAAAACCATTCAAATGGCAATAAAAAACACAAGTGGCATTTAAAGCCTCCTGAAGAAGCCAGGCACTAACACCAGATAACACTCATACAAACAAAACATTACAACACAGTGCTGAAGTGTTTCCTCTGCAGTGGCTGCAAAGTGTTAACCACTTAAAATAATTTGTTAACATGTATCAGAAACGCATCGCGGCACCTATGTGTAAGACTGCATGAATAAGAATAATCAAGATGAACGCAGAACCGCGCACACACAACGTGCACACACACACACACACACACACACACACGGTTATTCTGCTGTCCCCACCAGCAGAACTGATCAATGTGTTATCAACTCCATGATTTATTTAGATCACACATGAACCATGCCCAACCATGCAAAAAATGAGAATAATACAGAATCACACTGACCTAATAAAAATTGGGTAGTTTGAGTTGCATAACTTTTGCAAATGGCGCCACCCATGCCACGTGTTACTGTAAGGTGCTTTTGATAAAAGTGTCCACCAAATGCTATATATTACTTTATAAAATAAAATAAGATAAATAAAATATGTAAAAAGATCTCTACCGCCTGATTCTGTCATACCCTCCACACTGTACCACAGCGCACTGCGGCAGGCAAGCTAGCTTAATATCTAGCTCTGACATAGCTTGCCAACGCCGAGAATATTGAAGTCACAAATTTGATGGTTTTTTGGATAGATTTCCACTGCAGTAATTGGCTTTGTGACAGGCGTTTTCAATTTTTGAGTAGCATGTTTGAGCTAACAAGCCACCTAGCTAACCAGCTAGCAGATATAACCATGTGCAATGAACTGTGGTACAGATGTCGCAGACTAACCATGTCAAACCAGGCAGACAATTTTTTATGCACGTAGCCCATTATTGCAGATTTTAACATAAAATTCAGTTGTGTTGGGTTAGGGTTTAGGGTTAGGGTTTAAAAAATGCAGTTATAATTCAAAGTTAGCCTGTCACACTGCAAATATCTGAGTAGCCTACATTATTTCAATGGCAATAGTCTATAGATTCATTTATTGAATATCGTCAAAGCCAGATTAGCCTTAACCTTATTATTCTAAGGGAAATATAATTATTTTGTTCAAGCTGTTATTTTGAATCTGTTATGTTGCTGATCCTGAACCATACCACAGGACATTATTTGCGAAGTGGATGAGTGGGAGTGCCCACAGATGTCTTTCTGTCATCTGCCAACTATACACCTGAGGCCGACATGGTACATGGTATTATAAAGGAAACATGAACATGCTTGCTAAAAGTTTGAATCTAAAATATCATGTGAAGTCTCCAGTCTGACATGTGTGTGAGGTGTGTGAGGTGTGTGATCTTACCTCTATCTGATGTAATGTAACCATAATGTAACTGATCAAGATTAAACTGTAAATGATCATCCTCCCCATCGTCGTATTCTTGCTCGCAATCACTTTTTCCACTCTCCAAGTTGAGGCTTTACCCATCATTCCCTGCTACCCTCCTCTTCCTCCTCTTTCCTGCCTCCACTCTTCGTATTTACATGATCATCATTGACACTGTAATGATTGGTGCGATTATGCATGCGGACAGGGCTGTGAACGGGTGTGTTGACACGGTGTTGACAGGCTGGCGCGGTCACATCTCTCCCACTGTCTCAGGTGGGAGCTCTGGTTATGCACAGCCTTCATTTAGATTCGATTACAGTGATGCACGCCTTATGGGTGTCACTTCTCTTCCGCTTCACAATTTAGGGAGAGAGGCTGGGCAGTAATTGTGCTACCTGGGTGCTGAAGCCCTGGTGGCAAATCAAGCAGCGGGTGCGCAGTGGCACATCGCCTGGCTGCCTTCCCCCAGCTCATTTATTTGCCTCCACTTGTCAACGCGGGAATATCACTGTGTGCAAATTAGCTAGCTGGGCCTTCAAGGAGCCACTGCCTCTTCCCGCCCACCCCGCTCGACTGACGCCTGTTATGTCCAATTACACTCCCAGTAGCTGTGATCAGCGCGTATAACTAGCAGTGCCAGCACGCGCACACACACACACACACACACACACACACACACACACACACAAGTGCATACAGACACAAGTACACGCAGATATACGCACACAAACAGGAGTACATTGTATCCTCATCAACATCTGCCTCATTACCCACGATCCCCCTCACTGCGGATGTCTGTGAACTTGCAGCAGCATTTCCGTTGGGTTCTCTCAGCTCCTCTATTAAGCTTCCTGGGGGCCTTGGTTCTGCTCTGCGATAGGCCGACAGAAGCTATCAGCTAACTCCCTGCTAGCAAGGCTGCTCTCCAGAGACAAACCGGTGTATACCGCATGTATACATTTTACAAGCGTCACATCTAAGGCGTGCCATCGTTTCTTGATAATGACAATATAAAGGCAATGCATGTGGGTATAGATATATGTGATCGCACGTACAAACAATATTATGATGTGACACATGCCACCATGACACGCGGGACGTTCCCAAAGTAAAGAATCTGATGGGAACTGGAAAGATCACAACGTCTTCTCCAGAGAGTCAGCAGAGTGAAGTCTCATCTTACCAGCTCCAAAGCCTTTGGGTATTACATACTGCAAATAGCCTACAGCAGTGCAGTTATGTGGAACAGAACAGAGAAACATGCTGGTTTTGGTTGGTTAGAAATGAAATGTTAGATCTGTAGCGTTTACTGTTGTACAGTTGTTGTTATTCCAGTCTGTGGATATTTGTGGTGCGTCTCTTGACATGGTCCGACCAAAGAGGCAGCATTACTCAGGCTCTGGCCACATGTGAGCCGCACATTACGATGAGCTGCGCTGGCCTCTGACCACCCCTGGTCTATAACTGCAGCGAAAACAAAAGGAGACAGGGAGTTCAAAGTGGTGTCTGTTTTGTGTGTAGTCATAGTGGCCTGCCGTTGGATGCTTTCATCATATCTCTCAGCGATGCCACAGTGCCCAGAGGGGGTGATGTCACAGCGGGGTCAATCCTGGATATGAAAGGGGGAACCGCGGCTGCCAAGGACTTGTGGGGAGGGACAAATTTAACCAGAAATGTCCTGAGACGGGAGGCGAGCAGGCACCATGTGGCACGCTCGCCTACGCGCCTGCACATCAGGCCTGTGTACTGTCAGCCAATTGCAGGCCCCGAGGTCTGGGGACGCAGATAGACAACCACATGCTTCCGTTTATGTCTCTGTCACTCTTTGTTCTTGTCTCTTCCCTCGGCCGATCTGGAACGGAGTTAAATGGACAAAGTGCGCTTCGAACAAAGAGAGCATCGGTATCCTCAGTGCGACACTTACTGCTCAGAGCAGCTGTTGAAATGTCAAACAGGGCTGAGATGAGAGAAGTGTCGAGAGCGGGATGAAACTGCTGACACCTCATTTCCTTTTATTCCCAGTTCTGAAGCCACTTTTGTCACAGAATGTTTTATAAATGTGTAGGCCCTATCGCTCGTCACTTGTGCTTTTCACCCTACATCAACGGCAGGAACGCAACACATGCAATCACGCAAACTGCTGCTTGTGAGCCATTTGTTCTGCCGCGGTAGCATGCTCTTTGTTTGAACCAATACCGTCTGTTTCTCCCCAAATCCACTTTTTGAGAGGGAGTACAGAGGGAGGCACTGTTGTTCAGACTGGCTGAAGCTTCTCTGTGCGAGTGTGTTGTGATTGCTGTCTCCACTATCGCTATTCTTTTCCTCCCGAAACGTAAATCTCATGTTTTAAAGATTCCTTTAATGGGAATCAAAGTCTAAATATTTCAATGCCTCTATTTTATTATTCAGTAGACTCACAGGCATTTCCAGCCATCTGACTGCGAGAAATCCATGTGCCACACTTCTTAGCGGCGCAGGTACATGGCTTCAGCTGGCAATATTACAAGGATTAGCATGGCATATGAAATATTTAGTGGATTTCTTCTCCCCTCCCTCTAAAACCTAATAAATCAAATGACTGCCAAATGTCATTAAAGTGATGGTCTTTGACTGGGTAAGAGAGAGGCCCTTTTCATATTCAAATTTGGGCTGGAAGAAATGAAAGAGCGGAAAGGTTACTTGGTTTAGCTGACAACCCCCGGTGCCCCTACACTGGTGGGCGAAGACTAGAGGAGGGGCAGATGGAGGAGGAGGAAGGAGGAAGGGGGGGTGGGGCGGGGGGGCTATGACAGAGAAGGTATTGTCTGACGTGCCAGCCGGGCGTCCTCGTGGCATTGGTCTCCTGTTGGCGCAGGCAGGGCGTCTGGCCTGCTGTTTTGATTAGTCAAGGATGTTTTTTTTCTTTTTGCTTTTTTTTGGGTGAGGTGTCACCTCACAGCGGATCACATGCAGGGGCTAGTGGGACAACCAGCTGTCTCTCTGTCACCAACTGTCACCGGCATTGTCTCTCCTCCCTCACCGGCTGAACAGATGACGGACGTCTGAATGGCAGGCAGCGCTCTGTCCCCCTCTCTCTCCCCGGCCCCGGCATACAGAGGAATCATCGATATTCATCCCCTCGCCCACCTCCAGCCTCCCTCTCTGTGTTCTCCGTCGCTGGGAGTCATTCATATGTAAACGCAGAGATAAAACATATGGTGCTAATTTGCAACAAATCAACAGTGACCCAGGCTGACTTTCTACTCCGGATATTCATAGTGAGTGTTACTAGACGCCCGGCACCTGTCTGTGTTTGAAGCCTTGCCTTATTCATTACCAAAGTGCGTTGGCAAACAGTATCAACAAAGGCACAGCAGGCCTATAATTTGCATTCCTCCTACAAGGTGACATAATGATGTAAATTATCAAAGAAAACTGATTTTGTGTAAGACGCTGAGGTTGTTGTAATGCGATTGGCGTCGGTCTCCTGAGACAATTAGAAAAGGAGATTATAATAGATACACAAGGCACTGTTTGTTACCTTAATTCCAAAGGGAAATCAGCTTCAAAATCATCTGTATGTGAACTCATTGAATGGCAGCTGTCCTCATGCAGACACCTCATCAGGAATGACAACACTGATCTGAGAGGGATACAATGAGCCAAACAAACTTTGATTTCACTTCACTTACATCATTAGAGCCACTCATAAGGTCACAGTATGAAAATCAGTTTGAGGAACATCATGAAACACATATCTGGATGAAAAGGAAACAGCGTTGACAAAGTTAATATCCATTATACATCAAATTGATAATGTTAATTTTGAATAAGTCAAAGGTGTGAAATATTCATGTGGAGCTGTCCAAAGTTTTTTTTTATATTCCCTTTCTCCCCTCCTTCTTCTTCTCTCCACGTTGACTTGACTTTCTTCTCCATTAATTATCATGCCCAGGAGGTTTTTCAGGGAGAGGAGCAGCCATCAGGCTGAATCATCTTGACAAGGCGGCATGGCCCAATTACACCAGCGCTCCGCCGGGCTTTGATGTGGCGGAAAAGCAGAGAGATAGGGGCAAATCGCACAGCCATATTATGGTAATGATCTGATTTAATCCTGCCACTAAACTTTATGTAGCTTGTTTAAAGAAGATGCTAACGCTAATTACAGAGGTGCAGAGAGGTGCTGGGTGGGATCGGGCGGAGAGGGGTGAGCCGAGGGGCTTGTGGTGGCGGTGCTGCCGCCGTGGCTGGTGGGAGTTTCGCGTCTACAAAGTGCAGCTCATAAATGTTGTAAATGAAAATGAGACAAAGTGGACTTATCTCCGTTTAATTATACATCCTGCACAGGTGAAAAGGTGAGGGGTAGAGGAGGGCGCGTGCGCAGGCCCAAAACCTGTTGGGCGACCATTGTTAATTAACACATCTGAGGATGGGAGGGAGAGCAGGTTCGAGAGAGCGGGAATGAGACTTAGACAGGAGGAAAGAGAGAAGGGGGAGGACGGGGGGGTTAGAGAGGGGTGTTACAAGGAACGCACGATAATATCAGCCTGTAATTAACTTGTCACTTCAATTACAGCCCCTCAGATTGGAATTGTCTTGGGTTGTGGCGCCGGGCCCTGTCTGTATGGTTAATTAGTCCGACGAGTAGCCACCATGCTCCTCTCCGCTCCCCGCGCCGTCACGCCTGCAGCGCGTTGGTTTATTGTTCTAGATGATTGACTAGCGTGGAGCCGGAGAACAGATCAAACCCAGGAGAAGGAGCGCCACTGATCAGCCGTCAGAGGTAAACGGAGTCCATACTGGCCTCATTGTGCTCTATTATATTTTAATGCTTGTTATTCCTTTAACCTCTTTGCTTGCTTTTCTTTATCAGTGTCTGCGTAAAATGTATTATGACCCAAAATGCACTTCCAATGAATTCAATTTGATTTTATCTTCAAACAGAAGCAGACAGACAGAGCGGCAGCAGCACTGATGCCTGGTTAAACCTGGATCACGGGGAATGCTTAGGATTTAAAGAATTAATGGATATATCACCCACAGCTTCAAGTGCAATAAGGAAAGTCAGGCATGGGTAGCTAACCTTTCTGTGAACCCACCTGTGGACCTCTTCCAATTGCTGACAGAGATAAACCAAAAAAAAAAAAAGCGAGATGAATTCATATTGGAGGTTTCTCTCTGTTTTTTTTCCTGTTTATTGGACAACAGGCCATCAGCGCCACTGCAGATATGAAAGCCAATATAAATATCACACTGACAAATTGCAGAATAGAGAGCAGTCACAAAGTTTCCTTGTAGGAACAAGCTTGTCTTTGATACAGTCTGTTATATATTCATAAGGAAAACATTGTATAGATCCAGCAGCATCAATAGGCACAAAAGGCAACATAATTATGTGTTTGCATTTTGCTTAGAAGGAGAACAAAGATATTTAGCATTCTTAGATAGGTTTTAAACTTATAAAATGCAAGTAAAGTGCTATAAATATACATTAGAAGAAATAGTTGCAGTCTCTAGTAGGGTTTGTCCTCTGCGTTACCTCTCTCAGTGTAGATGAGGACATCTCCTGGGACGCTGAAGGCCTCTTTGTAAAGATTCATCGCTTACACAGGCAGTCGAGTGTACTATCACAGCTGTGGGTGTAACACTTTGAAATTTCACTGTAATGCAGAACTTGCACTTGTGAAGGACTGAAGATGTGTTGAGCATTTTGACACAGGTATAATCCGCAGCGGGCCAGACTAGCTGGGTATGCTTCTTATTCTCAAAGGAAAAACAGAGGAAACTTTGACAGTTCTCGTTGTATCGGGCATGTGAAGTGTACAGAATACTGTACATCCGTTTTGGGGGGAAAAAATGTGTAAGAGTGTTCTTGGGTTCAAGAGTAGTGAGTTTTACTTTGATGCCAGCAATCATTTTGTCAGAGTAAATGTCACTTTTTTCAAAGGGTGGACGTGCCTTCTTTTGCACAATCCGTGTGTCACTCATCCTCGAGCAGAAAAATCATTCTTTAATCCGTCTCTTCCAATTCATCGACATCTCACCTTCATGATTATGGTATAATCAATCGATTGAATCAATACGGGATCATAACTTTCACATGGATTCACTTGGTTTGTCTATTCCACAGAGAGAGCAGGTATTTCTTTGTTTGCTCAGTGTTTAGCTGTGATTCTGAGGTCAAACTTGTTTTTTGTCTTACCTGGGGTGATAGAAACTGAAGCAGACAATTTGTATTCAACTACAGCATAATTTGGGAAAGTTACAGTTTTGATCCTCAAAACCAGATAAAAGAATTCTCCCAAAGACTCCTAACTGAGCGGTTGGTGAAAAGCTATCTTACATTGCTATACTTAATTTGTGTCATTTTCCAAGACATCAGTGATTGTAGATTGCAGCAAGCCTGCAAATCACTTATTACTCAGTGGAGGCAGGGTTTGGAGGATGTAAAAGGGTCGGCATGAGCATGCATCACCTCGTGAGAAAAAAGTTACATCTAATAAATAACTAAGTAAGTGGTCATCATCTTTGACGTCTTTAAATTATCTCTGAGCCTAAGACTTACACTTGGTCCTGCTCATTTGTTGTGCCAAATCTTCCATCCATCTTGCATAGGTAATGGCTGGTCATGCAGGCCGAGAGAGCAGTGGTCATCCACAATTATTCCCAGATCACTCCCCCCATTTACTGTGACAGTCAGACTGAACTGGCAATGCTACAGTCTCCATTAATGAAATATGAGGATGCTACCCTAATAGATACAACTGTGCCCTGGCTGTCATGAAGGGAATATATGGACGTACCCTGTACCCTCACATCCATCAGTTCAGGGTACAGACTCTTTTATATAGAGTTGTAGTGTCAACGATCATTAATGCAAACAGGAACCTGCTGTCGGCCCGCTCCCTTCTCTACCTTCTTTATTGCTTTATCCTCTGGCTGTTGCAGTACACTGCTGACTTCACACTCTTTGGTGAGTTACAATTGAACTTGATAGCTGGCTAGTTGTTCAAAATTGAACAGAAGAGGTGATGCTTGTTGCAACTTGGAGACAAGAGTGGAATTTCCATCGATACACACAGAGAAGTTTTTTGTTCCCCATTTGCCTCCAATGTTATTTGATTGAATTGTGGTGATATAGTGCATTAAGCTGAAGTGGGATGGCAGCTAGCTTATTTCATGACGCTGCTTTTGATGAGGTAGACCTAAAGTAAGTTTGTACATTGGTGAGGATGTGGAGAGTGTTTGTCTTAAATTTGTAGTCATTTAAAGATGCAGTTTGTTGTTTTTTGCTGACACTAAATGTCCTATATTGCATGTGCAGATGTCCATCATATCAACTGATTATATAGGAGTCAACTTGTATAGTTATTGTTGGTTTTGAGTTGTGTTGAAGGTAGTTAGCCAATATGCAAGATTAGTGTAAGGTAACAGGTTATAATGTAGTTGTAAGTATTACCGAAGTGTAGGCACAACAACTGATATTAGCGAAAAAGTTAGTAATTTTCAATAAAGCTGGTTTGTTTTATGTGATGAGTAGTAGTTGTAAATGATGATGTTATGTCTTTTTACAAAGGTGTTTGTTACGTAAAGTGTCTTAATAGTGATCTTACATGATATCACTACCAATTCAGACATACACAGTTCAACAAGGACCTAATAAAAATCTTACAGTCACTTAGCAACTTAAGTAGATCTACAGATCTAGATGTAGATGCTTACACTGCTGCCAAGTGTAATACCTTTGTAATGCTAACAGGCCTAGCATGACCAGTCATTTAGCTGTACTCTGATGGCCCATATGCGTCTATGCTGAAGTTATGGTGGCAACAAAGCAACACTAAAATGACCATCTAACAACGAACAGAACCATTACTGCTCAACATCAAGTCAAACAGCAGACACATGGTTATGCGTTATACCATCACTACTCATCAGACTGATCTGAAAAGCAAAGATTCAGATCTAGAGATTGATGGATTGTAGTCACTGTGGAATTGTTGGTCATAAAAATAGTAGTTACACCCTTGTATGAAAACATTGTTTCTCTGTGAGTGTCTGCCATCAGAAATATGTCATCCACTTGAGGTTATGCTGTCCCGGTCACTGGAGAAGTCTTGGCTATGAGGGGCAGGGGTGGTGGTTGGAGAAAGCCATGATGAGGCTTCCTCACTGCCTTTTCCCCTAGACATCTGTCTGCCTGTGGCCTTCAGAACTCAGGCCCAGGAAACCCTCTGGGGCGCGTTCTGTCTGACATTGTCATTACTGGACAACATACAAATGTTGTGGTTTACAAGATTGAAAACAAAAAGAAATCATGTTTCTTTTTCTTTTTCTCATTTCAGTGAGGCAGCGTGATTGTGCACATATTCCCTGGAAGTGAAATGATCCATGAGAAATGGCTGACCTATCAATCAAATCCAGCAACAACAAGCAAATGAAAAAAGACTCGCTGATTTGACTCAAACCCTGGAAAAGATTTATGATTATGCCGCCTCCCCCTGCCCACTTCATGATCTTTCTAGGTTCATGTTTTCACTGTTCTTTGCATAAAATCAAAGTTTTGTTTCTGGACAGATGCAACCTCCGTTCCTATTTTTTCATAGACCCTGTTTCAGCTGGAGCAAGGGGCAAGTGATAATTGTTGGGCTGGTCTGGTTCTGATATAGTAGCAATCATCTGTATGAAATCCACCTCAGCAGCAATGACAGCAGCAATGGGGAATGCACACCTCATGAATAAGCTGGCATGCAAAACCTCTGTTGCAAGAGCAGTGAATTCAAATGAGCTCTTATCATGCTCCTCCATGGTGGCTTGCCAATGGCTGGACTGCAAGCATGGCCATTATCCAATAGCACAAACCCTTTGATCAGCAATAGCCAATAACAGCATTGTTGGCCTAACTCAGGATCATACTATTCCTTGCTATTTCGCAAAGTGTTTACAAGTTATTAAAGGATCTTCCTTGCTCTTTCTAGCTGTCAGTCTGTGTAATTGTCATTGACAAGGCTGTTTGGCCCTCAACACTGGGGACACGCCTGCAAAACACAATGAAGACAAGGCTTTGGAAATCTCGAAATCTGCAGGGGACTTGGGTTAAAAGGCAAAATTAGTCTGACAATTACTTGGTGATGGTGCTGTTAAGTCCATATAAAAAACAAAGGCATTGAAACGATTAAAGCGTTACCCTTTTTTTTCCTACTCCCTGGGAGGATCAAACATAGAAGTTCAGCCAACTTGTTTTAGTGTTGCCATAAAAGTGTCCCTCTTCCCTCACAGACATGATGTGAGAGCTAGAGCAGTTCAATCCCTCGTATCGTTAGAAGCTGGAGCATCTTCAACATCTTCATGTGCACCACTGAATGTGCATGTGCAGTAATTGAGTGGGGTCATGGGGCAAAGGTGGGGTTTTTGCACTATAGATTTCACATTAAATTGCCCTATTCGTCAGGCCGCTCAAAAAAACATTCGCTGACTTACCTTCGCTAGCTTCGCTAGTCAGACTTCGTCAATTTCAGTCTGACACATTCCATGTATGGCAAGATACTGTTGTGATCAGGATGTAAGAGACTTTTCATGCTCAATTTTGTAAAGAAGGCATTCTAAAGATACACCCTTAACATTGTAATACATGCATACAGTACATACATACAGTACATGCACCCTACATACATAGTTAAACAATGATGCATTCTAGTCTTGGGGTCTGCTCTCATTACTCTCCCATGCGATGCGGGTATTATGTTCATATCAGAAAGTTATGTTAAAGAAAGTAAAATACAATCATAAAGTTGTCACAGTTCACAAACTGTGCAGAGCTGCTTTATGAGATGACGCCACAAATACCAAATCTGTCTGTTATTGGAAGTGACATTGTCATTATGCACTGACACAGCATCCCTGCTCTAGTGAGGCATAAAAATGTCCTACTAAATCGGCAACATAAACACGCTGATAAATTACATTTATATGCCATCAAGCTGCGACATTTGCTGACACCAAAAATGTTTCTCCAGATCTGCCGAGGCGATGGTTCTCATTATCCAGCCGAGGAGTGAGCGGCGCTGGGATGTTAATGAAAAATACACAGACAGTGACCTTTGTAAAGTCTCCCAGCAAATGACAGAGTTAACAAACTCCAGTCAGGGGCGCAGTGGAAGCTGTAACCGAGGGAGGAAGCCTTGCTGCTCAGGATTCATTGAAAGAACTCAACATCTTATCAAGGTCAGGACGGTGTCGGGGGCCGCTAGCGCTGTCTGAGTCCTCAGGTCGTCATGTGGGATGGAAACTGAAGGGGGTCAGAAAGGTCACAGAGGCCGCTCACTCCTGTCTCTCCTCCAGCAATCTCAGCTGCAGAGGGAGAAAACCTCAGGCCCGAGCCCTGCCCAGGCAGTGGGGGAGTTGGAACAAGTCAAAAGACCAGGGTTTGACTCCTCACAGAGTGTGGAGGAATTTCTATAATGGCTAATGTCTTAATTAGCCCATAAGAAATAATAGAACACAGGACCGAAACGCAGCCCGCCAAATCATGACAAAATGGCAATAATGGTTCACTTGGATTCCTAAAAAATATGCAACTCATTAAGCACCGGGGTAACAGGCTAATTTCCTATTTTGCAGACACAGTTTATAGGGTAAAATCAAATGTACAATTTTATTAAAGATAGGTGTGTCCAGCAGACAGCACATAAAAATGATATTTTGTTTCCTTTTATGTATCCAGATATGCAAGCTAGTACTCTTGTGGTATTATTGTACAACTGTAAAGGCACACTGAACAACAATTACAGAAATGGCCCAGATTTACTGCCAAGTTTCAAATTAAACCGCCGGTGACCTCTGGGTTCACTCGCTCATTTTCATAAATCCCGGCTTGGACTGATTTATTGAAAGACCTTAAGACGGGTTACCAGACGATCTGTGAATTTGCTGAGTTGATGATGGCACCGTGTTTTTTCGACCACAGTCTATTAGGCTCCTTTGAAGCTTAGCTGATCACTGCTGATGAAAGGGTCAACACAATGACAGTTGTTATATGAGCTGCAATCAGCCCGGGAACCATTAATGGTGGAGTAATCATCCTCCATCGTGGTAACAATTTATAGAAGACGTACACAGTGATGCTCACAAACCTCCATTAAAGCATTTGTAAATAATTCTTGTGTTGTCTGTGACCAACTTGGATAATGGGTGGGATTTACCACTTCAGGGCAATTCAGGTAGTGTCAGATGAGTTGTCAATCATGGGAAAGTATGCTAAATTCATTTTCAAAAAACCTCCTGGCACTCAAAGCGCTCTCCAGTGTGATCAGTCCCATCCATCTGGAGCTCCGCGCAGGTTCAAAACAAATGCTAAAAATTATCTTCAGCTCCTCTTTGACCCAGGTCTGTGTGGTAATACCTCGCCTCAGAAGTCTTTGGGAAATGTTTCAGTACTTTGTTGAGTTGTTCTTCGCTCTATGGCAGGTGCCCTTTCTCACGCTCTCACTGAGAGCATATGGGCCCGTCCGGCCTCAGCCTCCGCCTGCACCGGGCTCACCGTCTGCCAAAGCCCTGTCACACCTGAGTACAGAAGATCAAAGAGCCCTGTAGTGCCTACAACCACACAGCTGCTGCACGTGCCAAACTTCCCTCACCGCTCCAGTTCCTTTGCCTTCAACACATGTTTCCAAGGTCGACCACTAATCCTCCATTTATGTGCATTATCGCGTCCCTACGACTCTCCGGAGTGACGGCCCTGGAAACTCTCACCCCTGTCGCCGTGTCCTTGGCCTTCGTATCCTCTCTGGTTTGTTCAAGTTTCGGTTTGTTTGTTTGTTTGTTTGTTGGTTTGCCTTAACTGCGGAAAGCCGCAGCGAGAGAGAAGGAGCGCGAGGAGAACGCTGCTGCGATCTCACCAGGCCAAACCAAAACCAGTAAGGCATAATTGTCGTTGGGGTTTCCACTTGTAAAACAACGGTTTTGGCTGGCAACAGAGGCCGCTTTTCATACCAGCGAGCTGAAGAGGAGAGTGTTGTCTGTCCAGCACTGAATTAGGGCTCCAAATTGGGACTGTCATTAGAGAATTCCACAGGGACTGCTAACGACGCAAAACGCTGAGTCAAACCAAAGCAGAAAAACCTCTGGGACAAATAAATATTCTAGATAAAGTTGTGTATCTGAGCAACAAACAAACAAACAATTTAAAAATATAACCATCTGATTAAACATAAGAAGGACAGCCATTGATTATCACTTGGCTTGCAGAGTTTTTCCAAAATGCATCTACCACTTATGGAAGAGACACGGGGATGTGGACAGACAACTTGAGATTAAGTTCAGGTCTCCTGCAACTCAACCCTCATTTAGCAAGCAGTGTTGAAGTGATCTTATTGACTTCTGCAGACACACTCAATCTAAGTAAACCTTTTTAGCTAGGATTGATTTGGACAAAATCACCAGGGGTCCCTTTAATGCTCTAAGCCCCATTCATTTCCACTGGGAAATTCATCTTTGTCCTTTTACATCAAGTGAAATGGGGATTTACTTGTACTTTGCTATTCCCTTAATGAAACCAACCCCTAAGAACATTCTGAAGGACGTATGTAGTTATGTTATCAATGAAAAATATGTTGAAGTAAGTTTCTGCCTCTGCGCTGTGATGATGTAGTTCATCAGCCCTATGCTTAATAGATCTGGGTTGAATAGTGGCAAGTTAAAAATATTTCTGAGCATTTGTTTTTACCATCTTGAGTGGTAGTGTCAGGTAAGTTCTCAATTATAGAAAAAAATAGGAAGTACACTAAAGTTACTTTCAAATATTTTTCTGTGATTGTCTAAACTTTCTGGCAGCCCTTGTGTGGGAAACCCCACTCATTCTACTTCAAGTAGAATAAAACAAATGGTAAGAATAATGTGCTTATACAGTACAGTGACCAAAGTCTGACGCTTAATTGCCATACATTTTGATTCAAGAGTTAGTGGCTTGTTGGAAGATCTGAAGAGAGATTTTTTTGTTGCTAAAATGTTCAAAAGAGACAAACTATATAATAAAATCCAAACATGTGCATTACTAATATGGGGAATGCCAATAACATTTATGCAATTGTGTAATTGTGAAATTCGGTAATTACACTGGTAATTTACTAATCAGCACATGTAAAACATGGAAACCATGACGGAGCTCGCTCAATCTGCACCCAATATTCTGTATCAGAGGCAGCTGTATGCTTTGGATAATCGCTATAATTCGGTGAAAAAAATGGCCTGCTCGCATAACTGATATTCACTGTACCATTACTGAGGGGGCGAGCAAGGCCGCTATTTTATGATGCAGATGTTTATCAGAAATGAGTCACCGCTCCTTGGCACTTAATGTGATGTACCGGCATCACTGTGTGACTGCCAGGCGCAGCGGTCTCCGCTTAATGTTTTCATGACAACTGTTAAATCCCCGCAAAGCCACAGGGTTAGCAGTTGCCCAAGGTCAGACCTGGACCACCGCTCCAGAGGTTTCTGAACCCAGAATCACACGCAAGATGCTAAAATTAGAAATTAGATATCCACCATTTGAATGAAATGATGGCTGCTCTCATACAGGCCCGATAGCCAAAAATGAAAACACAATGTGGTTCTTTTTAAAGGGTATTAGGTCACTTAAGTCATTTGGATGACAAAATGATCACGCTTTTGCAGACAGGATCATTTATATTATAGAATTATTGAATGATGGACAAGTAATTATGGATATATAGTGTTTTGGAATAAAACTCTTGATATTTAATGTAAAATGAGATGATATTCAGAATGGCGGTGTTGTATGGAATAGATGTTATTGACGACGAAAGTTCCCAAAAACATTCACTTTTCATGGCCTTGTTTTCAACTGTTAAATGTCTCAGGTTAAGAGTAATGTGCTTCTTGATGTTTTACAACTCAACATGCTAGACTTCAAAGGGTATTTTTTCAATGGATTTGAAGGATAAGTTCTGAAATGCAGCACAGACACATTTCCAGGCCCGAATTGGCAAACAGTACCAGCTCCCCCGATTCAAATGATGTAAACGTGCTGAGTGGAGGCATTCCAGAGGGCGTGTCGGTTCAAATACTGCAAACCTGGCTGATAGGAAGGATTTATGCAATTGTTTAGGGAGGAGTGCCAATCAAGAGCAGAATACAGTTGTGATACATTAACTGGAGCATGAAGCTGCCTGTAAAAATGGACGGATTACAAAGAATTCAACTTTTAATTCAACTGATCCAACAAAATCAAACTTTGACAGTGTCTTCATTACATCGTTGATTACAAACCTGGATAAATATAGCAAAAATATTGTTTCTGTAACAAGGCACCTTTTAAATGTTCCTTACTGAGTCCTTACTGAGTGAAGTTAAAGTCATTGAATCCAGTATTTTAATTAGCCTTTTCAAATTATAAATAAATGGAAAGGACCAAAAGGCAGGAATGAGTGGAGCCAGCTTTTATGAGAGTATAATAATATTTTATATAAACAATGTTCCCATACATGGCAATATTTTAGACCACAAACAGTTCTTGGAAGGACTGAATGCACTTCTCTGTGGGAAAGATTGTAATTAATACACTGAGAATGTTGTTTCCCCGGGAGACTCCTGCAAATGTAAATATTGAATAATAACTTTTGCAAGGTAAGGGGAATCGCAAACAAATAACCACGGACCGTGCCTCTGGGAATATGAGGGGATTATTTGAGGAGATTTATCTGTTTCGTCAAAAACAAGTGTTGTGTTTTCAGTTTCTGGAGGATGTGGGTTTGCACACAAAGCCGTGCAGGAAGGGGCGGGGTGCGGCGGGGCGGGGTGTACCAATGGGAACCAGAGGGTTTAGGGGTCAGTTGGGGGAGTAGTGACAACATGCCACTCACCAAATCATCCCTAGTCTCTCTAATGTAAAAATTAACCATCCCCTTTATGCCGACCACAGCGGATTTGAGAGTGGCCGGGCTACACGGTTGTGCAATACTTCCTTCATAATTCAATAAGGATCGCTTTCACTACAGAGAGCGCCGGCGTCGGGGAATGGGAACTCTTCGGGGCCGACGGAACGCGGAATGAAGTGCAAACGCTGAAGCTCGCCGAAAGGTTTCGATTTTGGTTGTCATGCGCTCCGTGTTAAGATGGGGGCTGAGAGCATTTGGTCCATCGCCTAATGTGTTCGTGTTGGCACTCGCCTTCTCACCGGAATGGGCGCCAGATGTCTGTTTTTGGGGGTTTTTTTCTTCCCCGAGTCGAGGACCTGAAGCATGGTGACTCGGTGGGCCCTCGTGCCGTTCCAAAAACCGCCGGCGGTGTACACGCAAGCGGGCACCATTTAATGAGTCACACAGTTGCTTCAAAGTGAAATTACATCCATTTAAACCTGTCTTACACGTCACCCAAAGAGGCGAAGAAAAAAAGTGTCTACCTTCAATTTATAGCCGAATGAAAAACCGCAAAGACAAAAGGGGGGACATGTGCAAGTTATTATGGATATACTCCGTTCTCAATGATGAGAGCAGCATGTATAAAGCGGGGGGGGGAGCGGGAGGGGTGGCATAATCTCTGCCTAGCATATTTGTATGATACCAGACTTTGAAACGGGGGAAATCAAAGGAAAGCTTTTTAGAACACAATGTGAACTTTCTTGCCGTCTTTTTTTTTTTTCCCCTCGCCGGCCCTTTCGTGTCCGCGCTCGCTACATAATCATCATTTCAGCTGTTGTTTTCGGGCCATCAAAGGCTCCGTGCTCGATTAGTGTAGCGCAGACGATCACAGGGAAGTCGGGAGGCGAGGCTCGGTGAAGAGAACCAGCCGCGGGAAGGTACCGACGTCTGAGCCGCTGACAGAGTACAAAGAGGGCAGAATGTTTTGGCATGTCGGGCCGGCGCTCGCGTAGATGTGAATGTAGGGCCGTAAAGCTTTAATACAACACTTGGGAGTTATGGAAAAAGCAGGAGCGTGGCCCAGAGTCGCAGGCGGAGGGCCACGGCGTCCGCAGGAGGCCCTCCGCGTGGGTGGCTGCAACAGTGGCGACAGCGCTCTCACCCGCATTGACATCGGGCTTAAGTTGTTTTGTTTTATTTATCCGGCGTGGTCGTCGGAGCCAAAACACAGAAGTATACAGCCGTGGGACTGTCAATAGCCAACATGCTTGGGCGTGTGTGGTGGCAGGCCTTGTAACCAGCGTCAAAAGACATTTCCCAGAGGCAGACAACACACTGCATGAATTTCTATTATTACTAACAGCAGAGCTAGCATGTGAGAACACTGGCTGGCACTTGGGACCCAATAAAATGATTTACAAAACAGAACAACCAAGAAAAAGTACCAGATGAAAAAGACGAGAAAAGACAAGAAGGTGACAAAAATGGAAGAGGGCCATCTTTAGCCATTTTTTTTTCCTTTTGCCCTCACTGACATAATACCCCAACACTGACACAAACAAACGCTTTCATGTTCCCGACAAGGCTATTTCGGTGTAAACTGAATACGTGGCTCATTTTTTGACAGAGGAAACAGGCTAATAAATGTGCTGCTATGCTTTTGATATACCTTCCAGTTTCCTGCGTCTCGCCGCGCGCTCTCATGTCGAGCAGCTGGGCAAATCGCTCGAGTTTCAGGCTGTAGCCGGGGCCTTAATGCCTTCCATCCCAGCCGGCCGCCACTTCCGCCTCCATCCTCCAGGAGAGGAGAAGAAAGGGCCGGAGGAAGTAACACCTGGCTCCCCCGAGCCCCGTAGAGGCCCCTGGAAGTGGAGGTGTTTTACCAGAACGACCAGCTGAGCCGAGGAACCCGAGGCAAGACACGCTAAGCAGTGACAATCGAAATATACAGGTAAGACGTGGGGAAACATGGGGGAAATGGGTGTGTGTTTGCGTTTGTGCATGAGTGAGTGAGTGAACGAGAGAGAGAATGTGTTTTGAGTGTGTGTCTGAAGTCGTGGGGTGAAATCAGGTAACCTGTCAACAGTAAATCCTTGCGTCCCTCAGCATATGTTGTACAGACAGCCCCTCTCTCCCTGGCTGGTTCTGTAAAACTATCAGCCACAAGGAGAAAGGTCCGGCCAACACGCTCTCTCAAACACACATACACACACACACACACACACCCGTGCACACATGACATGCATGTTGAAGCGTTTGATCGCGAAGGCGGTATGCTATCACACAAACACACACACACACACTTCTGTGAGGCTGGACCTGGTGCAGTGACTTCACAGGCCGTGTCCCTCTCCCACTGTGTTTAAAGTGGAACCACACAAGGCTGCGGCCGCCGTCCGCACATCTGGAGCCGAGAGTCGCGGAAGCGCTGCTGCAGAGGGCCACAGTCCTCCTCCTCCTCCTCCTCCTCCTCCTCCTCCTCCACCACCCTCCTCATCCTCAAGCCCCATTATAAATCCCATTTTGCTGTGTCCATAATTATTCCACACAGGCTTATGCAACAAAGCAGTAGCCAAGCCAAATGACAAACAGACCAGAGCTATAAATTAAGACTTATTTCTTACTTTAATGGTTTGCACTCTCATAATGTTTGCCACTAATTTTGTACTGCAAGAAAAAAAAATGGCAACACTGCACTTTTATTTCCCTCGCATCTTTCTTATTAACATGAAGTATCCAAGCAACAAAACAAATATGGCATGTGTAGAGAGGGCAAAGAACATTATTTTTTCCTGTGTAAATCATTTTCTGTGAAGGGATTAAATGATGCAGTGATTTTAAATACAGATGCCCCATGTGATATTGTAATTAGAGCTGTGAAAGTTCACACACAAATAACCACAAACAGCCATCGCACTCAAGACTATTGTTGAGTAAACCAGCCAATAGCAAAATGTTTCTTAGGCTAACTGGCACTATAAATCCTTATCAAGTGTCAAGCACATTCTCAATTATGTTCAATTACAGAACACCACATAAATCCTCTCAATATCTCTGTTATACCTCATTCTGTTCATGTCGTGATGCACGTTCTGCTTCAAGAGAATCGCCACCACTAAATCAGCCTGATTTCTGATTGGCTAAAAGAGCGAGTCTCGACCTATGACTGGATCAGAGAGTGTAAGGTCCCGCCTCTCCAGGAAATACATCAGACCACCTGCTAGCAACCTGCCCTGCTTTACCTCTTCACTCTGGCATATGATGGCCCGACATCCGAGAGAGGAGAGGAGGAGAGGAGAGGAGAGAATGACAGGAGCGAATGAGAGGAGAGAAGTGGAAAGGAAAGGAGAGGAGAGGAGATAGGAAAGGAGAGAAGTTAGAGGAGTGGAGAGGAGAGAAGGAGAGGAGAGAAGAGCTGAGGAGAGGAGAGGAGAGGAGGAGAGGAGAGAGTTCTTCCCCAGCCCGAGGCTTGTCACTCAGCCGTACCCAGCACTCACTTAATCAAGCAGGCATGTGGCATGGTGTGGCAACTGCCTGGGCGCATAAGTACATGTCTTGTGGTTTACGCTGGTTTAAGACAGGACGGATGTGGCACTGGTGGCAGCCTCTCTCAACTTGTTCCTGGTATGTTTGTTTTGACAGTCAGCTAAGACCCCGTGGGCAGGCCCTTCTCGCCCCGGCTGATCCAAAAACAAAATACATTTGGTTTACAGAGACAGAAATAGAAGCCACATTATCCTTCAAATATGGAAAGCTGTTGCCCAGAGAAATGTATAAAAAAAAAAAAGTCATTTAATTTGGTTTTATTTTTCTTTTCTTATCCCCCTGCCTTCTGGCTTTTTAGAATAGAACAAAGATACTCGCACACAAGCCGTTCATTCGAGCAAACCATATGTATGAGCATTAATCAAATGTTCCTGGGCCTAGCCTTTAGTCCCCAATTCACAACGTAACAAATGTCCCTCCAAGCAGCACATCTGTAGAGGATGTCAATAAAGGACTTTGAAATGTATACCGGCACCAACACTCGGTAGACAAGAAAAAGGGGCTTTGAAACAGCTCCCATCGGAGGTGCGCGCTGAAAGGAGGACCAGCGGGGTATTGAAAAGATGTCCGTTTCCCTGAGTTTTTCTATATGTAAATCCACCTTCCCTGCGGGTTCCGTTTCTCAGCGAGGTATCTATATATGGAGCCACTTTATTACGGACAAATCCTCTTTAATGTTCTTGTCAGTGGAAGAACAGCTGGAGCGGAGATAAAAATGAGGAAGCAATCTGCACCAGCTGTTGAAGTATTAATACAAAAATTAACTACTGTGTGTTGGTTAATTGCTTTCTGCTTAATGTGCTTTCAAAAGCCTTGATTCCTCTTTTCTGTTACACAATCGCAAATGCGGCGGCGATATCAAGAGGCCTGTGAAATTAAAGATTCCATTTTAAGGAGCGGCCCCCCCACCCCCCACCCCCCCCCCCCCATTCTTCTCACGGCTCAGCGGCCATAATGGACTCATGTGTTGAATAACCAAAATGGTCACATTAGACACCTGCTACTGTGGTCTTGGTAGACACAGATAGGGAAGTCTCTCTCAGGCTGCGGCAACACAAGCGCCGCTCGTCCGTCAAGAGCTCACATGAACATTTCCATAAGTGAGACTGTAGGTTTATCACGCTCCCCTCTGTCCCATTCCAGCGATCACACGCCTACACACTGGCTGAGTGACGACTGCAGATTTCAAACAGCGCAGCTGGTATATTTGCTTTAACTGCCATGCGTTTAATTTGGGTTATTATCTGTTGCCACCTCACTCCACAGATCCATACTGACTGAGGCCACATGGAAGCTGTTAGGAACGACGTGTTCCTTAAAAAAAAAAAGAGAGAGAGAGCGAGAGAGAGAGAGAAAGATTTTTTTTCCTCTTAAGGAGTCACAGCTCTCCTCCTCTGGGGCCCATACATGCACGGGTCGTGTCTCCAGCACATTTAATTCCATGCCGTAAAAACATTAATCAGAGCCAGATGAAGTGGGAAGAATTCTATGGCATTCTGTTTTTTATGGATAATTTGAGGTTATTTATGCAGGATAAATAAGAAAATAACGAGCCCCAGACAGCGGTGCAGAGGACACTGGTTGCTGTATGGACAATTATATGCTGCGCTCACTCCGCTCCACAACACTAATCTTTATAAAGACTGTAAACTGATGTCATATTGAAGAGCACTCACTGGATGTGAATGGAGGGGCCTTTTAAAGATAGATAGATAGATAGATAGACTGATTGAGATTGATTGATTGATTGATGCCATTCTTTACAGTCTGTCTTAATAGTCAATAGGAAGAGCCAGTGTTACACATTGACCAGTTATTTTGATGTGATTTAGGTTTATAGTGGTTTAAACTGTGTGTCAACAACTTGGGAGACATATCAGGCATTTGATACCTTTCAGATAAGCTTCACCCAAAATCGTTTCCATTGTTGTCCATTAGATGGCTTACTTGTACTACAAACTCTCAGTGTCTTGTTGAGGCTGGGGGCGCATAGTTCATGATCAGGCCACGGTCTACATCTTCCAGGAAAACAATGCTGGATGGGAGCGCTGTGTGACATATGAGAGGTCAGAGAGAGGGCTGCCACCACAGAGCAAGAGCCAACACAAGGAAGGGGGCAAGCCAACTTGACACACATCGCTCTCAAAATACATACACACACACACACACACACACACACACACACACGTACAGCGCTCTACGGCATGTACACACAACCACTGCGATCATCACAAATATCATGATGCTCTCTTCTGATGTTTTCTCTGTCAAGGAGCGTCACCTAAGGCAATAATCAATACAAAAGGTGGCTATTCTAAAGTGTTATATTTGCAATTTTTATTTTCCTATTGTATTGTTGCGGAGGTTACCTTATTTTATCACCCCAAATAGTATGTCATAGATAAATAAGTTTGAAGAGAACATTTGTATATTTATAAAGCTTGCTTTTAATGAACAGGTTTGTCACAAAGTGTTTCCTAGAAGACAAAGACAGATTAAACTGATTTAGAAAAAAATGAAATAAAAAATAATGCATATACAGTAAAATACTACTACTACTACTACTACTACTTATAATAATAACACAAAGAAGCGGTAAAACGAGAGAAAATGTACATCACAATCTCCAAGAAATGGGGCCACAGCTTGTGTGTGCGTGTGGGTGTGTATGTGTGTGTGTCTGTGTGTGTATGTCCATATGTGTGTGCCTGTGAGTGCCTGCACACATGTGAATGGATATAAGATACCAGGGCAGTCTGACAGGAGAACTAAGTGACAGACTGCAGGAAAGTAGACAAATAGAAAGGAGTGTAGACAGAGAAAGGCATGGCTGGTAAGGTGGGGAATATTCCCCCCAAAAAATTCAATCATGTATGTCTCGCTACACCCTGATGGCTACGATGATTAAGAGCAGCATAAGATAGAGAGGAATCATAGCCTTATCATACAGCACAACTTTCATATGGAAAAGTCCCCGCCTCCCCTCTGCTTTGATATTGCATGTGTTGTGAACATGCAGTCTGTATCTCTGTTCCAGCGGCACCACCTCAAACTGTCATTAAAGCGCATGTCCTCAGGTGGAAAATGACTTCTGTGGGAGAGCTTCTCCAATGATAACATGGATTTGCTCTAAAATACGTTGCTTTTCTCAGAACATCATGAATAAGTAAACGTTGACGAGACCCTTTGCATTTCCAGTATCTTTCCTAATGCTTTTGCTTTCAAGATGCATATTGAGGCATGCATAAAACATTCTTTCTCCCCTCTCCGCAGCTGCAATGAATGATGGAAGAATCCCGTGCGCACAAAAACCTTTTCACGGCAAAAAGAAAACAGATGAACAAATAAACAAGTGAGTCTAAATGTGTCCTAGGCGCAACGCCGAGGCCTAGGATTACATGTTTCTCCCTCTCCATTTAGCTGAGCATCTCTGTATGAACTGCGCTGTCGTCACTGGAGTTTACTTTGGTTGAGTGAACTTCATGTGATCTTTTAATTCATCCAATTGTCGCTGTTGCCCCGGAAAACAGGGCTGTAATTTTGGCCCCGGCATTGACAAGTTTTTCACTTAGCATTGAGAGGATTAAATCAATTATGTTGATTCTGTATTTACTGCTTGCATGCCCACAGTCGTTTGTAATTAGCTTATTGCTTTTGATCTGATGTAATGTGATGAAATGCCTGGAAGCGGCCCTGGGAGCCCGCTTGGCTGGAGCAACCGGGGCGGGCGCCACTTCCAGGCCCCTGCTCCAGTCCATCCGATTGTCCAAGCGTGGGGAGAGGAGGGGAGCGGGGGAGCGGAGCGGGGCGACTCGCGTGAGCAGCCGCAGACAGAGACGCAGGGGGATCGGTGTCGGGTGCGGAGGGAGGGACCACCCGCTGAGATGGCGGCGTCCTGCAAACCTCATTACCCTCAGAGGCCTTTCCTTCACATGCATGTGTAATTACCCCCCACCCCACCCCGCCTCCCCCAACCCAAGCTCTCACAACACCTGATACCCACAGGTAGAGCGCCACAGAGGGGCCATTCCACTGATAGGGCCCCAAGGCCCAAGGGCCCTCTCAGAGTGACTAGCATTCAACTCTGGCCACCCACATCAATCAAAGACCCCATAACACAGAGACCAATCATCTATTTTGGAGGGAAAGAGCTATTTATTCATGGAAAGCTAATTGTTCTACCTAGCCACTGTTCTCCATCCAAGACCTTACTATAAAGGACAAAGGATGGAGGATTGGAATTGAAATAGTCCATTATATTTGGACTTGGATCTTGCCTGACAGTTTAAGGACAGGAAAGCCTTTTCAAGTTAATTCTGTCAACCTTCTGGTGAACAGAAGGATGAAGTCTTTGGCTCAACTAATACAAGAATGAGCTGGACCTCAGTCAAACGCGAGGTTTCAAGTGCTGCCCATCTCTCCTCAAAGGGAAACCGCTCCAGCATGACTTCCATGCAAACTACCCCAGCAGCACCCCTCCCAAAGCTCCCCTCCTCCACCCCTTCTCTTCCTTTCCCAAACTGGTGAAACAGACCCATGGTGCACTGCAGACAGTTCTGTTTATGGAAGAGGTCAGTGTGCCACATATGGCCAGCGCGTTAAAATACACACGGCTCCTGCCACGGCTGCTAAAAATGTATTGCGGCTGTCTGTACACGCAGGAATAAAATAAACTCTGAATGTTTCAGCAAGCAGCGCTGAGAATTTAATGATTGAGTATTTGAAACTATGGTCAGATTTGTACATGAAAAAGCAGAAAAAAAACACACGCCTTTAAAAGTCCAAAGATATTGGGTTAGACGTCAGCAATATACAGAGGGCTGTTTGACTTGGCAGGGAAGGACGCACAGATTTGCCTGGGATAAGTGTGTGTCACACGCCATCTCAGAGGATAGCAGGGGCGCAGTAAGCCATAGGAAACTCGTGGTGAAACTAAACACATGCAATGACAGCCACAGGCGGTTGATGCGAGCCAAGGAGTCTTAGCTCCCAAAAGACTGGCCCGAGGGGAGAGAGAGCAGGGCTACTGATAAGTGGAATAAAGAGCAGAAAATATGAATACCTTCCCCTTCAAAGCAAACCATTATACGCCACTAAATTCTGATTATTTTCACTGCTATTCTGGTGCTTATTTCTCTTGGCTGTATGGAACTCTGCTCTGGCTCTGTAGCGGATTAGTGGCTGTATGTTGCACCTAACCAGCAAATAGACTGTGCGTACTAGGCCAGAGTTTGGAGATTGTACTGTAGATTGTGTGGGCATAAAGAATATTGCTTGTGAGAGAAGACTTCTCATGGATTTTTTATGATCATCATGCCATTAATAAAACCTCCACAGACACCAAAGACAGAAGCTCTAACACTGTACAGTGAGGCGCCAGTGAGTGTGAAGGGAAGGTCAAGAAGGCATCATGGTGTGTCGCTGGGTGTTGTTCGTGTTTTTATGACTATAATGTTCTCACTGGGCGCCAGGGTGACCTGGTGGTTGGTTCTAACACTAGAAGGTTGCAAATTTGATCCCAGGAACAGCCAACATATCCATCCCTGTCGAAGTGTCTTTTAGCAATACACTGAACCCCTACCTGTCACTTCCAAACATACAGTACATGAATGTCCAAGGGATACGCAAAGAACCAAATTCCAATGCGTGATTCAGGTGCTCCGAATTTCCTTAAAAATACCTCTTTAAATGAGTGA
The DNA here is from genome assembly GCF_048128805.1 of Centroberyx gerrardi. Lineage (NCBI taxonomy): Eukaryota > Metazoa > Chordata > Actinopteri > Beryciformes > Berycidae > Centroberyx > Centroberyx gerrardi. Next base: position 26,159,422 of record NC_135997.1, on the reverse strand, counting down.
AACCTCCCCAGACACCAAAAACAAAGGCTCTGATTGTACACAGTCATGGGGCGTCAGTAAGTGTGAACACAAGTTCAAGAGGGCATCATGGTGCAGCGCTGGGCGTTGTTCTCTGACGCCCTCTCTTTACGAGATCGGGCCTGGCTCTGCGGAATCTGCTGTGACCTGTGGCAGGAAGACTGTGTCCACCTCTCAGCTTTGTGATCCCCTCCTGCACCTAGCAGTTGTGGGTAATAACCAACCATAATTCCCTCTCCCGCTGGGCAATGAAAAACCTCCCCCGCTGCTCTTTGGGTTTTTTTTCCACTCTCAGGGTCATATGCTAGCAAAGCATTGTGGGAAGGGAAGGGTGACTGAGGTGGAGGAGGAAAGTTTTGGGGGATGCGGGGTGGGGGCTGCTCATATAAAAACACATGTAATGAGAAAACATGTGGTGTGTAACTATTGGAAGTCATCAACAACAGAAAATAATAATTAAAGTGTAGGATGAGGGAAAAAAACCTGAAGCCGTCTTTTCGTGGCTGGGAGACCACTGTCATCATGTCTCAGGAATTAGGCAAACATATGCTGGTCTGCTGCTGTTGAAACCGAGGCGCCTCGCTCAGGCTGCGGTTTGGGAACATGAAAGGCTTTGTGGGATGAGCAGGAGGACTGGCCCTAATTCAGGGCCTCATTGCCAGGGAATCTGGCAGCACACTCCGATTGTGGGACAGGGGAAGGAATTTGGTTACATATTCCAGCGAGGACCGCAGCTCCAAACAAACCCAAGCAACAGGCTGCTGAGCAAACCATTCTGTCCGCATTCAAGCCCCCTCTCCCCTCCCCTCTCTCTCTGCCGCTGGAGGGGCGAGGGACCCGCTCCCACCTGACCGACCCCCCGAGGAGGCTGTGGTGAGCGAACATGGGGAGCAGGAATGTGGAAGGTCGGGCCCACAGTTGAACTTGCAACCTCTCTTCCCTGCGGAGATCCAGTCCCAGGGCCCAGGATGCTGGCAGCGGAGTCCCTTATTTGGACGGGGTGTTTGGAAAACAAAGCAGGCTTTGTGTCATTTTATTGCAGCCAATTAAACTGTTAAATTTGATATCTATCATCAAGAGGATACACAGGGGTCAACCCGAGATGTGCCGGCGAGGGAAATAGAGAAGGGACAACAATTAACAGGTCACAATAATCCCCGGGCTGCAGCTTCCATGGGGTTAAACAGAGCATGCCTTCATTGTAACCTGATCAACTCAGCAAATTGGATGAAACCCTTTTGCCTCTATCTTTTCGCAACCATTGCAATGTATATCCACGGAGGCAAGCCCATCTTGATTGCTTTCCAGGACAGAGACATTTTCTGGCATTTTCTGACAAGGAGGGATTAGATTAATCGTGTCTCCGTTTAGGGTACATATGATTATGGTTGACTGTTTACAAGTTTTCTCAGATGTGTTCCTCATGCCAGGACGTGGTGGTAGAGCTCAGAGCCTGAAACTCATTCACTCATGCGGTGGTCTTGTTTGAGCCCGAGCTGCAGAGTGAAAAATCATTCATTCTTTGTCACTGGATAATACAGACATGGGGTCAAATAGGATTTGCAACTACTTCTTAGGATTTTTTTTTAAACTTCTTGGAGTTCCAGGTGGGTGAGGCTTAAATATGCAGGCCAATACAATGAGTTCCAGAAAGATTAGGCAATCACAGGAAAGTATGTGAAAGTCAATTTAGTATACTTATCTTTGACTGACAATTTACCTGATGACATCTGAATTGTGTTGATGCAATAAACCCCACCGATCTATTACTCCAAGCAGGTTAAAAGAAACACTAAGAATCAGATGCCTTATTATTTGACTCTGGTTTTGATTGTCTCTCAATGGAGGATAGAGCTTTGTTAAAGAGAATTCGAGAGAGGTGTTCAAACCAAAGTGTTTGATAAGAGTTTAAATTTAAGTTTTTAAAGCCCGCACACTACAGCAGTATCATACCCAACCAGTGGGAGGCAGCATAGACTGGAGGATAATAGGATTCCAGAGCACACACATGCATGCATGTACTAGCTCACAAACACACACACACACACACACACACACACACGGGGTGAGTCACTCGAGTGGTTGAGGGTGACCATATCACACATCTGGGGTGCAGACCCAAATGGCCGGTGGCAGAGGAGAAGGCCGGGATCGGTGGCCAGAGGAGCGGTGACATGTGGCACGCAGAGGGGAATGCAGACCGCATTCAATTTCTGCCTGTAATCCTCCGCCTCAGAGAAATGTTTGGTTATGGTTAAAGGCACTGTTGGTCCCGCATTTTCATCCAGTTCTAATTACAACATAGCTGAGGCTCAGTGGCAGCCAGCGTAACTGTTGTTGTTGTTGTTGTTTGTTGACATTACGTAGTTCTCCCCCACAACACACTTGTCACACACACACACACAGACACATACAACCAAGACCAAGTCATTTACACCCATGTGTAAACACGATTGCACATACACACACACACTCGCACACACACGGGCACACGGGCACACACAAGCTGCATACAAGTTACACACAAACACACATATGCTACATGCAGGTTTTACACAAACACACACACACACACACACACACACACACACACATCTGTCCACAAAGTGATCAACATAGCCGAGGGGAAACCATTGCCAAGCCCAAAATAGAGACACAAATCTGTTTGGTGCCACTGAAAGATTAGCACAACCACAATAACAACCAAAAAACACTATGTAGACATTTTGGTGGACCGGATATCACAACTTGTAGGTATTTGAGGGAAATTTTGTGTGGCAAAATGTCACCAATTAAAGGTCGGTGAGTCAGCTATACTATACAAACCCAACATACAGTACAAATGACTTAACCACTAACTAACAGTTGCCAGATATCTGACCTTTGGCACGCCTATCCATATGGTTTAGAGTGAAAATTGAATCTAACAACATTATAGGAGCCTATTTGTATTGAGCTCTCCTTTTATCTAACTTTTACCTGGGTAGTATTTGTTCTCTTAGCTCAAATGAACATTGTTTCATTTTTTGCAAAATGGACTAAGTAATATTAAGAGGTCGCCTGTGTGCAACCAGTACATATTTAGATAATACAAACCATGATCAGCAAGTAGATGCCTTGATGGCGCTGACACTTATCAGGACCAAAACTACAACTGTGAGTCTGTCTCTAGCTAAATACATACACGCCACAATTTTTCACTCTGTAATTTCATGCTTGCAATTAAAAACTCCTGTGCTGTCTCTCATAGCACGTAATTTACTGAATCAACGCCTTTAAATCAAGCGTTTCCTTCTGTGACAGACTTGTGTCTCCCGGGGGAATTTGCCATTCCAAACCACAGTCTGCAATCCCCACGTTGTTTTCACTCCCAATCACATGCTTTATCTCCAATTGCTGACTAATTACCAAGAGCTATGGGTTATGGGAAAGGCCCCAAAATGGCTCTCTTATGCTTTTGTGGTTCAGCATTTGGATTGCTGCTTTTCTTGTGCTTTTTTTTATTGACTGTTGATTTACATTGTGTGAAACTGGGGTCAGATGTGAGATGGGTCATAACAGGGTCGACATTTTTATCATCGAGTGGATCTGAAATGCATGAGCGTTTGTTTATGCTAGGGCCTTGATCGAGGTATCCCCTTTTAACTTTGTGTACGTCCAGCCGCATGGTTTCAGCCGCATAATGTAAAAAAAAATATAAAATTTTGCTGACTCATGATAGATGCTACCAGTCTTTCATGGTACCTGGTAGCATTGCAAAGTTCATTCTTACCATTGTGAAGTCTGTTGACAGTTGAGACAGGCAAATATGTGAAAATTGGGATGGATGACATCATGACAGCTAACAAAAAGTACAAAATAGATATTTAGATTGGGTTTGCCGCAGATCCAAAAAGATGTGGTTTGGATGTGTATCTGCGAGCTGGAGGCCAGACTGTACCTCACTAGCATCACATTGAGTTTATACTCTAGTTAAAGAATGTAAAAGTGTTACATTGAGACAAAATGTAGCCATAGAGTCGTGTTTCACCAGAATTTTACTCTTGACAGGGTGGGAAAGCCTCTGACGCAGCACTGAAACCGTGGAACACTAAAACCCTCCATTGAAGTCACACAAATGAAATTGTCTTAAGGGGGTTGCAGCTCCACAGCAAGGCAACCCACCCCGCCTTTTTAGTGGTAGACGATAGAGTAAAGTATCACTGATTGGCATTATCAATCCCACTTTGTCTCTGTGATCTCAGCTACGGTGGATGAAGTAATTTGACTACATGCCAAGCCTCCATTGATGTGCGCGCGAAACACCTGAGGTGACTGACTCATATAGAGGCATTGTGCAGTGTGACATGTACAATTCTCCTGAGAAAAAAAACGGGGGGACGCTTAATGCCTCTGTTCATGATGAAGCGGCGAATTATGGAGACAGGGTGTGTCATCTCATTCTCTGTTCCTTTCATCATAATCTCCCCCACTACGTTCAGAGAAAAGCTCATTGGAGGCCAGCAGCCCATACCGCAGCCTGGAGCGCCACACTGAGTTCTACCTATGACCTATTTCACCATTCACTATACAGCCAGCTCATGGGTTAGGATGGAGTAGGAGGATACAGCTGCCATCTTATACTTGTGGAGTATAAAGGAAGTGTACAGTAGAGTGCCTGTGTGTATGTTTACATTATTGTGTGTGTGTGTGTGTGTGTGTGTGTGTGTGTGTGTGTTTCTGTGGGCCTGTATGCAGCTCCACTCTTCTGTCCACCTTTGACCCCTCTAATAGTGACTTTCACCTCCGCCATACAGCTGTTATTGTGTGCACTCACTGATGACTGACAGACCGCATACAGGAACACACACCCTCAAACGCTCTCTCTCTCTCTCACACACACACACACACACACACACACACACACACACACACGCATGCACGCACACACACAGGAATGAAAAAAGTGACAGAAAAGTAATTCATTGTATTTTGATAATATCTCTTGTTAGCATTCCTCTTCCCAAATCAAACTGGTTGGAATGGTGGCTGCTGGTTGTAATAATCATTTTGCTGAAACCTGAAGAGTAACGCAGTGTGTCTGGAAAATACATCTGTGCATCATAACCATTGGCCGCCATTCCAGCTGAATTTAAAGCTGCTTGTGTCCGGAACAATCTGAAAAATCATATAAATTTGACTGAAATGATATTTTGACCACTACTCCTGTCTATCTTTAAAGAATATATTAAACTATTTATTTTTGTTTTTGTATTTTGTACACAAGCCCCTTTGTGTTGAGAGACTGCCGACTTTAGACATGAATGTTCATGCTAAGAAATCACAAAAGAGATTCAGTTTGCTATCTCTGTTTACTGAATTATTATACTATTATACTCCATATTATATACTATTATACTCCACAATGATACATGACACTGACATATGGACACCCTTGCCATACAAGATGAGGCACACTGTGTCTCCCTAAACATATTGTGTGGTGGCAGTCTCATCAATGACTTCAGCATGAAACTTGGCGAACATCCATTACAACAAAATTGTTGCCTGCTTTTTACATAATTATATTTTTGTTGCTTTGATTCGGGTCCGAAGTAATAAAACACTTCTAACCCAAAACCCGACATCTATCCAGAACCACAATTAAAGTTAAAAGTGCAGTTATTTTATGATAAGAGCTACAGTCTCTGTAGCCACCAAGCCCCACCACCTGCTTCTGATTGGCTAGTGGCATGTTATTTTCCCCTCACACATACCCCAGCATGCACTGGGGTTTATTTATTAGGAATAAAAAAAAAAGAGTCACTAATCTGTGTTCGGTTCAGACAGCGGGCTCCCCCTACACACACACACACGCACACACAGACGCACACACACATCTGCGTACCAGCTGAGCAGGGAGCTGTCCCACTGTTAGGCTTTCACATATCAAAGAGCCTGGGGTGCTTTGGCACTGCCTGGGTAGTTGTCCTTTTTTACAAAAGACAAACAAGCAAAGAGCTCGGGATGCGGTCCAAGAGCCGCCTTTGACACAATGTTGAAATGGGGACTTGGCTCCTTGACATGTATGATCTACATGTGTAAAAAAGCCGTGGTGGTTTTAAGACAGCAGCATTGTCAGGCCGCTTGTCCTCAGCACAGTAAGGCAGTTACACATTCTTTATTAATCTGGCTCAGCCGTACGCCACAAAACAACATAATTTGCAAAACCGCTCGATGGCTTCAAACAATGACTGCAGCCTGCTTTGGTGTCAGAAAAACAGGGGTATATGGAAAGTATTACCTCTAGGTGTGTGGTATTTTTCTGATGTATGTTGTACAGATTTTCAAAGGTCAAGATGCTGGTCTGACACGGTGACATCACCAAAACATCAGTAATTACACAAATAGTGTGTAGTTATACGCTCTCCGAGTAGTGATCAATTGACTGGCACTGTAAATTGTAATTTATCTTCCTACGAACGGCAGAAACTCCCTAAGAGACTATTGTTCCCAACGCAACTAATCAACTCAATGGCTTATCATACTTCAGTAAAGGAATCAGTTATTGATGATGATGATAAAGATGATGATGATGATGAGGGAGGAGGAGAAGGAGGATGACGATGCTGATGACACATCTCGGTCATGCTGCGTGTCTCAAAATGAGCTAACAAGCCATCATATTATACACATAGAAGCACATCACTGAGGTCCACTCCATCTACCGCAGCACAAATACAGAACACTACTTTCAGCAAATGGAAACAAGGCCTATTTGGGATCAAAGCGTCTAATGGGCTCTGGATAACCAGAAGCTGCTGTCAGTTTTTTGGCCAAACCAAACAGACATGCAAACACATGTGGCGTTGCGTCTAAAAGATTTTGCAATAATGTTCAGAGAATTATGACTACATTATAACTAATCTGATTCTTTCCCCATCACTAACCTACAGCGGTGGTGGGGATCATCTCAGTCAGGATTTTTGTCGTAGCTGGAACAATAGCAAGCGGTCTTGAAAAATGACTGACGAAGTACAACTGCTGATGGTGAAGAAGACTATGTAGCTGAGGCCTGTTCATTCTTACTGCTGAAGGAAAATAGCTTATCTACTGTATCTTTCAGCCGTGTAGGCTATTTTTTTCCAAATTTGCACTCTTTTGTACCTCACTCTGTCTGTGGCTTTTCAGTAGTGCCTCCATCAGGAAACAGTGAGCCAGAATGTCCAGAACAGAAGTCAGAACAGAGGAGGAGGGTACTGAAAACAAACATAGAAAAACACAGAATTTTGGTCACCACTTAACTACCTACAAAATCCCAATTTAACCTTTTACCGTGGGCTGGGGCGAGTGCTATGTTCTACAATAAACCAGTCTGCCTTTCAGCTGGACATACAGTAATTGGAAGTGAAGGCGGCGTCGATGAGAATGTAGGAAGCTCTGTATACAGGAAGTTGGGTGTGAAGTATACTTTTCAGTCAGTGTTAAACATACCTGTCACCATCGGCACGCTCCACCAACGTCAACTAATTTGGGAAGGAGGAAAAATGTGCGTGGATAAATAAACACGTTTCAGTTTGGACTGGCTGAGTTTGGGTACAGTTTGGGCTGGGGCCGACAAATTCTTGGTCACTTGCCAAACTTGACCTAGTTTCACAGTCATCAATGTACACTTTTGAGATTTATTAGTCACAAATGGACGCATTAATTCACTGAATGTGTTGCGTAGCATCGATGGCAGTGGAAACACAGAATAGGATAGAAAGGAATAGAATAGAATAGAATAGATCTTTATTAGCCCCAAGGGGATTTTGATTTGCACATATAGAGACCCAGCAGTGCACAAAAGCCGATGTATTCAGTACATAAACTGCACACTAGTTCAATTCAATTCAGTTAACTGGACTGCTCTCAATGTTATCCCAAAGCACTACCAAATATGTCCTGAGTCTGCACTACCAAGTACTAATGCATGTGCACCGTATGTGAATCTTCTGCTGAATTCAGTGACTGACAACAACAAGGCCTAAACCTGGTAACACTGACTCAGGGGGAAAACATGTGCATTAAAGACCAGAAAAGCCCTAATAAAAAAACCTCTAATGTAAAACAGTCCCCATCAAAGAGATCCCTCCCAATATTTGTTGAACTCTTACATATCATATTAATGCCATTTCAGCCATTGTTCCCTCAGGGTCCCTTTGATCTGCGGGGCTGCTATAACTCTGGGGTAATAGGAGTGCTAATGAGACGAGTTGGCACTTTATAAACACTGTCAGGAACAGGTGGAGCGAGGGGGTCACACTGGGCCATTGTGTCCACCTCAGCTGCTCCTATTGAAAACGACCCATTTTCTTAGATCCTAGAGTAGTTTTTGCCAGATCAGCATATTTCACGCAGACGTCTTTGTTAAAAGTTAAGTCCAGTCTGGGGTGATTGTATCATGCCGAACAAATGTGCGATTAATCTGCAGTGTGGTGCTGAGTGATAGGGCGCAGTCATCCCCCGAAAAGATTTTCCCTCTTGATGGTGCGCGAGGCAAGGACACACACTGGGGATGTATGCTTCCGTATATGGAGTTTTATAATGTCTTTCAGCCTGACATTGTGCGTGAGATTTAAACAGGGGCTCTTTTGTATGTCAAAACCTCCCTTTTAATGGGTTTCTTATAAAACTGCTCAGTGATCATGGTATTCAAATCACAGCAATAGCAAAGCGCTTCCTCCTTTCGGTGTCTGGAAGCGATCCCGGGCGAGGAGGTGTACCACATCTTAGACTAAGGCTGCACGCTCTCTCTGTTCGCTAACCAAAGAGCTCTTTCCTGCGGTGCTATGTGATCATTTATTGAGGCTTAATCAACATGTATTGAATGGTGTATGTACTTTTTGAATCATTTTATAGGGCCCTCTGTGCAGTTTAAGCCTCGGCCACGGGGTTGCGAGGGTTTTAACGATATTCCGGCGAAGGGCCACCGAAGCATTCAAAAAGAAAAGCCCCTGTCCCCGCAGAGCTCCCAGCGCGACTTTAAGCCTCACTCTTATTTATGGGGAATTGAAGAAAGGAGGTTACACTAATGTTCAGACGTGCACTCATGCCTTTCCTTGTCAATATTCATAAAATAAGTAAGACGGCAGGAGCTACTCAGTCCTGGCACTTCTGTCCCTGTTGGTTCGAGTAGCAAATTGAAGTCGGAGCTAATTTGCGCTGATCCAGTCTAGGCCTCTCTGTTAGCAATCCTGCTTAGTCAACATGCAGCCAGCGGGATACGACTGAGGAACTGTGTAAAGAAGGCAGCAGCTAGGCGGCCTGCTTGAACTGGTCAAAGCACCATTATGTGTATGACGGCAATACCTATACCTGGTGTCATCTCTACTGGTTGAAAACACATCATTCAAGCACAGTGCTACTTCACATTTACATGAAACTCAACTGACCTTTATCTGGGCATTTGCAGAGCTGTAGTGACTATAGCAAGATTTTTAAAATATTGACATCTGCATTGTCTCTTAAGCTACAATGTAAAGGAGCTGTACAGTACTGTGGCCTAACGGGTTTGTATTGTTATCCCATAATCCCAATATATTATGATATAAATAATAGTCATGTATTCATACAGGCAATTACCCTGCAACAAGCGCAGGGCCCATTCTCAACTCTGCACATTCCTCTCAGTTGCCCCTAAAAATAACATAAAGTATCACAACCGACACTTTTATCCAAAGCAGGTTACAGTACCATGAGTGCATGCATTACAGGTGGCCCCAGTGGGAATGGAAACCCTAAACCTGGGAGTATTACTGCCACACTCTCCCCACTTAGCTCCACAGAACTTTTAATCTTCCCCATCATAAGTGCAGTGCCACTTTTTATGCCCTGTATTCTCCTGTACAGCTGTAAGCTAACTAATAGGCCACCGGGTGTGAGCCATGCAGGTACCCCGGTGGTACAAAGAGACTGGGGGTGCTTCAAAGAAACGGAGCAAAGGCAGCGGAGTAGATGGAATGTAAAAAGTCAGCAAGAAAAGAAAACCTCTTTTGAAAGGGGACATAATCGTTTGGAGCACTCCAGCGCATAACCTAAATAATACATTTCAGGTTTTGATATAACTATTACTGCCTGTGAAGCGCTCTTTGATGTTAATTGAAACCACTGGGCAGCAATCTGCTTTATAGCACTGACAAATAACAGTTTCCTAAGGCTTAGCATTGAAGGTTAGCAAGCAGAGGAGGCACATACTTGCTCCATATGCTCATTCAATATAAATAAAAATCAAAAAAAGCGCTCTTCTTTATGGAGGCACCGCAATATGCTGGGGATAGTTCCTGGCCGAAGTTGCGGTGAGTGAAAAATGCTGTTTGCAATTCTTAACAGTACCTTCAGCTGAATTCCCGTATGGTGCAGGACAAACTATATTGTTTTCAGTTTTTCCAGTAGAAACCGCAACTTAATTTGATAACGCAATAATAAAATCTAGGTGGCCCAATAGAAACTCCCGAACAGGAAACATATCATTATTCACAAAGAAGCCTGTCTCTTGTATTTCAGATTTTTCAGGCCATGCGATAGTTTGAAGCGTGGGGGGAGAGATGATGACTGCAGGGCTGAGGGCTCTGGTTTTAATACAGACACCACACAATGGTCTCTGTCTTCCTTTACTGTGCTTTACTGCATTCTGGCACTGTGCTCTCCTCACCTTTTATTCCTCCCCAGCTTTTTCATACGCTCATTATATCACAAAAAGAAGCCTTGTCAAAGGGTCATCCGGTGCTGATGCAATGCGCAATAACAGAAAACATACCCCCATCGTGAGCGCAAAACACATTGGCCAGAGCAAAAGAAAGGGCCATATGATGAGCTACAGAAGTTCAAAGTGATTTTTTTTTTCTCTTCTATCCGACATTAAACCACATCAGAAAGTGTACAGGGGTGACCTCGCCCTGCACCGAACCCCACAGGTCGGACATGAGAGGAGAGGTGGCTGCCGGAGAGCCTGATTTGCTGTAGGACAAATGACAGGCGTTGTTGGAGAAGGTAATTGGCTTGTCTCCCTGTAAAGAACCTGAACATTATGATCGCTCACAGAGACCCAGACCTGACCATCAAGCAGCCAAAAGAGAAATTGATGGAGAGAAGTTTCTGTTCTTTGAAATGTTCTCCATACAGGTGATTGACAGTGGGACTATGTGAATAGTCTGACGCATGAAAGGAGCATAATGTAATGATGGATGGGGTGATGGGGGTGGGGTGGATGAAGAAAGATTTTGACATCACCAGATTAAAGAATAAATCATTTATAACTTCAGAACTGGGTTAGGTAGTAATGAAATACTAAATGGCATTACATATTGTAAATACAAAAAAGGAACGGTATTCTGTAAAGTTACCTAAATAAATAATTTATTCTGATTACAGATACTTCTGGGAATACTTTTAAAGTGAAAGCAAGAAACGCAGAAGGCGCACAGGAGACAATTTGTGTTTGTATGCAATCTATCTATATTGGTACCTCTATACCGCAAATATGGACATAGTAATCTGAAAGTAACTGAAAGTAATAAGAATACATTTCTGAGTTTGGGTAATTCATTTGATTACGTTACTGATTACAATTTTGATGCGGTAACTACTAAATGTAATGAAATACATTTTTAAAGTGACCTACCCAACCCTGATCATAACAATGTTTTCTTCACTGGCTCTGAAAAGGTTCCACAAGCCTTTAATGGTGTATAGTGTGAATAATTTAATAGGGCACTTGATTCTTCTGCCATTGGGTTTGTGAGGGCCTTGACGCTATTCCAGTGATTAAAAACAACAACCTGCTGTCGACACATAAATTGTTGGAGAAAACTGTCTTGTCTCCCTGTAAAAAACCTCTACATTGTAACTCACAAAGCCTCAGATCTGACCATCCAGCAGCCAAAGGAAGTGATGCAGAGAACTTTCTGTTCTTTGAAATGTTCTCCATAAACATGATTGACAGTGGGAATATGCGAATGATAGTTTGACACATAAAAGGAACACAGTGTAATGATGGATTGTGATGATGGGGGTCGGATGAAGGCAGATTTTGACATCGTCAGGCAAAAAAAAAGAAATTATTTACAACATCATAACAATTTCTCTCCTAATAGCTCTAAAAAGTTCCTATAAGCTCCCATATGTTCATGTTCAAATATATGCACATGGATCTAGTTTTCGCAAAATGTTTCCAAGGATATTTTTCAAACATATTCTCCCCTTGAAAGAAGAGGGAAGAGGAGAGGAAATGTAGGTTATAAATAGGAATCAAAAGAACTGCTCTGTTTATTGCTAAGGGATGCCAGAGACACCGGCATCTTTGAAAGTGGGAGAGCTTTTGAGCTTTTTACAAGACAGGTGAAAGAAACATGTGTGTTAAATCACTGTACCCGGCTCACTTGGGTCAGCTCTACCATAAAAGAAAAGAGATTACAAAGGAAACTAATGAAGACACTGATCAAAGTCTGTAATGGTAATATGTAGCAGGTGTTTCAGACCCCTGCAATCCGCCCCCCAGTACCCCACCCTTCCCAGCACCAGCGCTCTGTCCGTGAAACTCTCTCAAGTCCTTCACATGTGCTTTTATAGGAACAACGGACAGAGTACATTTCAGCACCATTCAAAACATGTTATGAGCGATCTGGATGAACCCGAGGGAGAGGCCGAAAGGGCACTAACTGTGTGTGATACATAGAGGCAGCCACATAGGCTCTGTGCGTTTACGGTGCACGTTCACAACTGGTGGGGAGTTGAAAAAGGGGCTGCCATGGTTGAAGCCCACACCGGCAGTAAAGCACCTGGATTTGAGATGCATGCAAGAGTTGAAAGAGAGCTGGCGGGACTCGCACTGGAGCACGTTCAAAGCATGATTGCTATTTTTACACATAGTCTAAGATGAAAGTGGCACTGCTTTTGATTTACAAAAGAGGGGAAACATATGGAATATCCATGTTGAAGACATGGATATTAAAAAAAACCCAACCCATTTCATTTAAAGATTTTAAAAATCAAAGTATTCAAACATTATTATTATATTATTATGATTATTATTGTTGTTGTTATTATTGTTATTATTATTAGTATTATTAATAATAATGTGTGGTGGGAGTAATTGTCCTAGTAACAGCATCAATAGTATTAGAAGTAGTAGTATTAGCAGCAGTGCTATTATCATTGCTGCTGTTATTCCAATAATAAAACAATTACAATTTCTGTTTTACATTTTCTGTTTTTATGTCACGGTATTTTGACAGGGCTGTACTGAAAGTAAAGGGAAAAAAAAGCTCCAATAATAACACTGTAATGCTGGCTAAACTACTGATTTAAAACAATGTTGCACGGCTTAACTCCACTTTGTGTGTCTGTACCTGCGCAGCACCTGCGCTGCGCAACAACTAGAGCGCGCCGAAGCGTTTTCCGCCTCCATCACGCACGCTCTCTGGGATTTGTAGTTTTCATTGCTCCCCTTGTAGCACCTCCTGGAAGAATCTGAGGGGAAAAAAATATTTTACCCTGAAAATATTCACGGCCGGGGTCTTAAAGAGTCCATCTGGCACGCTGCTTAACATTTGCCTTTTCTAATAGAAGCGTAGCATGCGATATCTATTATTCGTATACTACAATAACCAACGTAGCCCCTAATGAAAGCGAGGCAGTGTAAACACAACTCCAGGAACATGAAAAGATCGGGTGACAGTGAGGGGGAGAAGAGAAGAAAGGTATTGATAGCGTTTTTCTCCGTTAGGTCTGGCAATTTCTAAGCCCTGTCGCTCATTGAATATCTTATGCTCCTAATGTGATGGTGCTGGCTGCATTTTGAAGGCTGCAAAGCCGCGAATGTCAACGCATACCTCACCTTGCCTGTTTCCTTTATTGTGTTTTCCATTTTTTCCCCCATTCTACCACAAGGAAGGATAACAGTGGCATTAAAACGCTATTTTGCTGCGTAAATAAACTGCTGATACGATGTAGCCTACAGAATTGCGTCTTGGTGACATCCCATATCAAATAGCAGTACGATATGGATTATAATCTGAAGGATATAGGCTATTTATGAGAAGATGGCAAAAGTCATCAGGTTAATTATAATTTGTTAAAGACAAAACAGTGTCAAATCTTCAATTGGGACCCCATTCTGCCGTGGAGGATGAGCTAACTGTTAAATTGTATAGTGTAAACAGGATAGCTCAGTGCAACTTTATAGTGAAGTTAGTGCCAGTGAAGAGAAACTCCGATGTGGCAGTCAGCCAGCAGTCCACAGCTGCTTAAGGCTCTGCTGTGCATATGGAAGATGATTGGGACTACGATTTACAGTAGAAAGAAGTACCAATAGCCTAATGTTGGGATTACAACTCTAAAATATAACTGGCTTTAAATTGTTACTAGCTGTAATACCAACTGAGGTACACTGGTATAAGTGAAATCCCCTAATGCCTGATTTTCTCACAACGTGGCCCTTTGGTGTGCAGTGATAACCTGTGAGGACCAGGTAGTGTGCGTGTTGCTGGACTGTGTTCTGTTCCGTGCTAACCTGGGCTTAGTCAGGCTTTCACATGCTGTATAACTGTGACTCTGGCTGTTTGTGGTTTATGGAGATACAAAGGGAAATGAAGGAAGGGACTCTGCTGTGCCCAAGGCATCCTCGGCTGCACTTGGCCTAGAGTCAGTCATCTCTCTCTCTCTCTCCGTGTGACTGTCTGTCCGTTTGTCTCCCTGTCTGTCTCTCTCCCTGTCTCTCCTCTTATCTCCTGACTTGGACGCCGTCTGCCGTGGCACATGTGTTTGGATCATGTTAGACAGCACTGAAACTATGTAGGACGTGGTTCCTCCTGTTTATGAAAGCAGCCATGGCGGCCAGATGAGCGGCTCAGAGAGAGAACTCATTCCAGCTGGCCCTCCGGCAGCCAGGCAGCACTGCACAGACCTAATGGCTTAGCTTCCCGTCCTTTTAGACAAATAAAAGCATGAACAAGAGGAATTATAATGGCAAAATGGCTGTATAACCGCAGAACAGCCAAATTCATGGAGCTACATTCATTCTGGTCAGTTGTTACAATGATGCAGTGGTTGTATAATGGCACAGTTATCCTGATAACTAATAACTGGGATATGATGGTTGGTCTTATGCAGTAACTGAGTGTGTTTGCAATTCTGCACAATGTGAGAGATGTGCTGTGATGAGTGTGCTGTCGTTTTGAGTTAGGGAATGCAAGCACCAACCGCTAAGAGCCAACCGAATACACAATCTCCTAGTCAATATAGCAGACTGACAGGTGGCATGCCATAGTCTAGTATATATTTTTTTCTTTTCAGTGAAATGGTGTGGGACCTAGGCCTAACTGCCAAGGCGAAATTAATCATATCCCATCCACACTCATCCACATTTATTTCATCTTGAAATGTTTACATAGCAACGCTCTTTTCATGTGACTTAGGGAACAGATCCATCAGACATTTTTTTTTCCCCAGACTGGGTTTTTCTTTTCCTTTGTTGTTTCAACTGGAAATACATGTTTTCACACCGCATGAAACATATGTATTTTTGTGCATTGCACTGGGTTCAGAAATAGCCACATTTTCATGGGTTTCCGGTGATCCCGTAGCAGCACTCGACTCGAATTGAAAACTTCTCATTGTGTTTAATCATAATCGTCATCACAGGACAAATTTCCACTCATGCCTTGGAAAGTGTGAAAACAACACTGACCCCGTCCCTTAACCCTATGTTCTAATACTGTCTTTGATGCGAGCTCGCCGCTTGGCCAGCGATGACAAGTATAAAGTGTTGTGTCGAAACAGGAAGTGCATGCGAGCTGCAGGCTAAGTAATGATCACACAGGGTCACCAGATGTTGTGAGGTCCTGAGCTCAGCCCAGCCCATCGCTCAGATCAGCCTCATTGGTTTGCTCTGGTTGTGGCAGCTAGTGCAAGCTGTTTAGGGTATTTAATTTCTGAACACTCATTAAAATGGTTTGTGTTTCCCTTGGCAATTCTGTTAAATTAACAACTAGCGAGGTAAAAGCTGATTATGTGGCCACACATCCAGACATGGTTAATCAATTCTCCCCCACAAAATGTTAGCTGGTGAATTAGTGTAAAGGTAACGATTTATGGCGACTAATGCCGACGTCCTGTCATGTCAGGCCCGGTGTTTTAGCAAGAGGGGGTGTCGGATTCAGCACATTCAGCAGCTTTGCGCTCCGCCGGCCATCTTTTTCTCCCTCTTAACCCACGCTACATGCTGCTTGCTCTATTAATGAGCCAATAATGGAGAAATAGTGTTAGGCGCTGACATAAAACATGGGTAGGGATACCTAAGGCAGGGCAGCACACAAGCTCCAACAGAGCTAGATTTACACCCGGGCTCCGGGTAGAACGGGAGAAAGGGGAACGCTCGGCATGGGGGCGCTCACGGCTTCATCAGACCCCCGCCGGTCGAGCCGTGGAAAAACCAGGGCTCAGAAAAATACGGCTGTGGCAGATAATGATACCATTACACTAATGGAGCCGGCAAATGAAGGAGAACCCAGACGCCCTGCTTTATTACCGGAGGGGGCCATTTCCTCGCTGCATTCCTAATGGCCTGAGCACCCAGTATTGATCAGACCATCATGCCGCTAATCCTCTACAGAATTACTTATCGCTGGCGAGGTGTCGATCCACCTCCTGCCCTGCTCTGGCCTTACCGCTGGGGGGGGCGCTGGAGGGTCCAGCAGGGACCCACCGGGCCGTTTATCCAGCCGTGATTTAGGGCCGAGAAGGGATGGCGTCCAGGAGGTCTTCAGCGGTGGGCTGGCCAGCTCAATGTGTTACCCCTTTTGTTTTGCTGTAACTAAGAGGCGTGGGTGAGAGGGTGGGGGGTAGAAGAAGGAGGCAAATGAACCCAACAGCTTTCATTTAATTAAGGAGCAGGCAATGATCTGGTTCCTCCCTCTTTATGGCCCCGTTGGCCGCTGTGGAGCAGGGGAAGCCATGAGGTTGGTTGTTGTCCTCAGTAATTGAGCTGTGCTGTAAATAAGAACAGGCAGCTCCTGTGCCATCAGCAGCAGCAGCAGCAGCATTTCCACCATGCGGGAGCCAGAGCTCTGGGCTGCCGATGGCCTGGTCTGATTACAGAGTGCTCTACATCTTTATCTCTACTCTCCGTAATGTCTGTTGAGCTACAGACTCCATTTACGCTCCACGTGGCTGAAGATTGAAGAGGACCACACGCAAATTTTTTTTTCTAACTAGCAGACCTCCCAATTCCAGTTCTGACCACTTCAGCTGGAATAGTGGCTTAGCTTTATGTGAAAATGGAAGAAAAAAAAAGAGATTTTATAAATTATGCATGCTATGCATTATTCGAACATGATTGAGAGTGATGTAGCCTAGGCCCATTATCATTACAAATGAATAGGAGGGTCAGGTAGCACAGAGCACTCTGCCCAGGGCTTGTGACCTGTCATATCCTTGGCCCCTTTACTGGGCCCCTGTGTGCATTAGCATCCTCAGGCCATTGGACGCGTGGCATCCTAGCATCAGCAGACCCCTCTAGTCACCTCTGGCCTTGGCTAATCAAAGAGTTTACCTTAAGGGGGGCATTTAGCCCTCTTCGTTAGGGCCACTCCTGTAGCCATAAAGATGTATTTATATATTTCCATCTGGAACGGCCTGTCGTGGCTAGGGAAACTAGCTATTGATCCGGATATTTAGTCATTTCTTTCTGCGTGCGCCATCAATATTGTGCAAACATTCGTCCACGCGAGGGTTGACCTCAGCCCCAGCCTCTGTTTTTCGCTCCCATTGGAGTTCAATGATATACTATTCTGAAAAGTAAAATCAATGAATGAATATGAAGTTTTGGTGTGTAATATAGTGCAGGCCCAAGGCCCCGGGTCTTTCATTGATCGGCTATGCGAGTGTTGGAGGGGGCTGATTAGTCTGCTGCTGAGCTTTTCCTCTACATGTCTTTACCTTGTCTTGGCTATTTGATCTTTGGCTCATATATCTGGACTGAGTTGTTTACAGATCAGCTTGGTTAGTCAAGCTGCTCTTTAACCTAATGCAGTCATCACACTTAGTCCATGATGCATTTATGTGCCTGCAGAGTTGTATGCAAGGATGTCATAGGGTAGCTCAACAGTATTGAGATGAAGCTGATCAGATGTGGTTAATGATTATAACATTATGATTATTATTATCTATTTTCATTGTAACTTTGATTCACTGATGAAATAGCCTACTTTGATCACAGAAACAGAAGAGCTTGCAAAAATAGGCTAAAACCTTTTTGCATACATAATCAACACTTAAGTAGAATAGATCCAGCACATGTATACCTGCATAAAGATGAAGTGTGGCTGCAATGATGCAGGGGAAAGAGAATTAGAGTGTTTTTTTTCTTTTTCTTTGGTGGAGTAAGAATGTTGTGTGGACCTACTTTGAGTTTTATGGGGTAAGAGATTCTCTCATTTGGAATAAATTAATTCCATTTGATGGCAATGCATTTGTTGCATTAAGGGTGATCAAGGGTAGGTCTTAGGCTTGGTCTTATAGGTGTCAGTGATGGAAGGATTTGGTTTGGTTGCCGTGTTTTTTTCTCCACTGTGTCTGTGACACAACCATTACAATGCATGTTGTGAAGTAATTCTTAAATTCATTCATAACATGTCCTATGACTTGTGACAGTTAAACATTCAGGAACCGTTTTGTGAAGATAAAATGACCCGCTAAGTTACTTATGCATGAGATGGTTCTCTTTTGTTAGTAGATGACGTCCTGTCAACGACCATGGTATGGTACTCTATGTGTCAGCCTCTCATGATAAATGTGAGAATCCGTGCATATCTCTCCCTCAGTTCCTATCCTCTTTTTTTTTTTTTATAGCAGTCTGCGTTAAATGTATGACATTTTAAAGGTGCATGATGTCTACATTTGGTTTGCATCTGGGAGGATATCAACTTTTACGGCCCAGCCTGCATTGTCTCGGGGCACATGGTTAAGATGGCCTGCCAGGGGCTCACATATGTGTTTAAGAGGACCTGTGATCTTACTAAACATTCAAATGGAAAACCAGAGATAGCCTTATGGTAGGCATTACAGCTTGGCCCGGTGGTGGGATGGAATGCCATAGTGAGTCATAACCGAGATAGTCATCTGCCATCCATGCATGGCCAGCCATAGTCTAAAAAGGGTCTTCATTTTTGGTGAAGGTTTTTAACAGAAGATGTAACTGCCATAGGTGATAAAGTCTTAACATGGCAATAGACCAAAGGCTTGGTGCTTAAAGTGGTATTTCACTTTGGTAGAATATTTAATTATTTATTTATTTATTTATTTTTTTTTTTTTTACCATATATACTTCATAAATGATCAAGCATCAACATCAGCTTTCTTACCTGGTAAAGTCACCTAAACTCAGTTCACACACCATGTTACCCACCTTCAAAGTATACCTGCATTATGTTAGGTTAAGTTAAGCAGTTAAGTAGTTTCATACTGATGTGAGTGACTTGAATTTTTTTTTCATGAAAATAGCACATAAAATTTGACTACTCTGAGAACATTTTTTTTTGTTTGTTTACTGCCACAGTTTAATGCTCTGGTTGTCAACTTTATGGTGAATTCATAGTTTAACCACCTTTTTTATTCCCTGCTGTGTGAGTGGATGGTATTCTAAAATACTCAGTTTTGTATTCTCCTATGGAAGCAGTTGCTAGCATTGTCCAAACAGCCCTTGACAGCTTGTGTGTCTGACAGCCCCTACCAAGCACCTCATATTAGTGTTGAGGCATTAGCTACTGATGTCAGCGTATTGCAAACAAGGCCGCGCTGTGGATCATGCAAACTGGCCGACCAGATCAGCCGTCAGATCCAATGAGATTACATTGAGTGTGACCTGCCCAAGCAGGGTTCATCTGTCATGCATGCGCCCCGTCACAAGAGAGACATAGAATAATCAATTCAATCAATAGGTGGTGGTGGCTCATTGGGCTGGTGCTGAATAAACATGGGAATGACCCTCTCACCTCAGACACAGAGGCTACAGCCTCCAGGGGGTTCATTAGCCACTCGAGGCTACGATCCGGGAGAGTCGTTATTTTCCATTTCTGTTTGTTTGGCATCCTGGTGGTGTGTGTGTGTGTGTGTGTGTGTGTGTGTGTGTGTGTGTGTGTGTATCTGTACATATGTGGGTTCGTGTATGTGTGTCTGTGGGTATGTGTGTGTGTGTGTGTGTGTATGTGCGCATGTGCACATGTGCTTATTTGTGTATAGGTGAGTGTGTGTATGCGTGAGGTATGATTTTGTGTGTGTGTATGGTTGTATGTGCACATATGCTGCCTTGTGTGTGTATACACTCATGAGTCCGTGCCGCCACGTGAATGCTGGAAGAAAATAACATCAAAAAAAGGTAGCTATTGAAATGTTCAATAAGCTTGTTTGATGGCAGTAGCACTATGGATACTGGAAGGAATTAGAATCATAGAAGTAATACTGAGTCAGACCTGAGTCATTGAGTATTGGCCTACCAAGCGGAAATGTCCATAATAATAGATGGTAGCCAAGAATACGTCATAGCCTCCCTAGCTGTAGCTAATTTTAGCTAGCTCCAATAAAATGAATTTCACTGTGCAAAGCCACCTGCACCGTTTAAATGGGGAAGAGGAATCTTGATGCTGTTTATTTGTGAATTTATTTTCCTTTGTAATGACTCACCTTTCCAATAAAGTGAAAGTGCCTACCGCTACGGTGTTGCCCAACATCTGGTTTCAATGGAAAGTCCAAAACCCTTCATTCACAAAAGCTGCGGGAGGCCGCGTTCACAAGACTCTGTAAATGGTAACTGTTAATTTGTACATCATAAGTTCTTTTCCATAAACGTGTGTAATGGAAGTGTGTGAAAATACCTGGCATGTAGCGTATTGCCCAGGGGCGGCTAAACGTGGGAAGTGCCCCTCTTAGCTAGAGCCAACTTTTAGCGTTGGTGTTAGCGTAGCCAGCTGGAGGTAGGCCTCACCTGCTAACCACCATTCACAAAATACCAGATAGTTTCTGCCTGTAAAAAAATAATGCTATGTTGTAACACGGTGCTGTATTGCTCTGTAGGTAGAGCATGACAGTAACGCTGTTAGCTTAGGGTTTCCATCTCCTGTGTAGCTCAGTGAGCATAGCACTAGCATTGCCAAGGTTATAGGTTTGTGTCCTGTGCTAAAAATGGCTGTGCTGGGGCTTCCTGGTGGCTCAGTTGTGATGTCCTGGATCCGAATCCAACCTGGGACCTCTCCCAGTCTTACCTGTCTCGCTTCATTGTAAGCTATTTAAGGCAAAAATACCAAAAATAAACAATCTTAAAAAATGCTTGCACTCAGCATCCACCAAATGACATTTGTAACTAGACCAACTTTCAATCTGAAGTACGTAGCCCAATTATCCTGGATTTACTTTCATATAGCTATTATTTATGTATCGCTCACCCCAGCATTTACTCTGCATCAACTCTTTGAGTAGTGTCTGTTCGCCTCAGGTAGCCTGTTCATGTCTCAGTGATTCTTCTTCTGAGCCCCGCTGTATTTTTCCTTCATCAGCCTAACTTTTCCTTGCATATGCGAGAGAGCCAACGACAGCTTGACTGGCATGCTGTCAGACAGGCGATGCCTTTCCTACGGTGGAGCATCGGCACTGTGTTTTTTGAGGGCTCGTGTGTGTGTGTGTGTGTGTGTGTGTGGGTAGAAAAAGTGGGGGTGTTGTCAGGACGCGGCCGGCACACTTTGCATGTTCTTCTCGAGACAGGTGCTCCTGGGCGAGCACTGGTGCATGACAGTTGCCTTTCATCGCTGTCTTCTCTACGCTTAACCCCTGACCGGCCCTCCCTCCTCTTCCTCCTCATCCTCCTCTCCTCTCTCCTCCCTCCCTCCCTCTTTCCTCCACGTCTGGCCCCTTCTCACGGCGCTTCCCTCGGCCGTTCTGAGTGACGGACTTCGAAGGCGGGTGGGCGGGTTGCGCGTTGTATGCGGTGGTGTGGTGCGGCAGAGGCTTGTCACAAGCCCAACACTGTCAGGGCACGGAAACCCAGCCGTCCAGACTAACCCACACACACACACACTTAGACACACACACACACACACACACACACCACAACCTTTTGTTCAACAGTCCGTAATTCCATCCACCGGCGCTGTCAACCACATGATCAAACGTGCATAAAGAAAGGAGCCCCCCGGCTGAATCCCCTCTTCTCTCCTCCCATCATAATATAGGCAGATTTCCCTTCCTCTGCCTGTTCCTTCAGCTCTGTTTATTCAGATGAGCCTGACTAGGGGGCAGCGGGTCACATCCACTTGCCTGGCTAAAACGCTCCTGAATTGAGTGTTGTCTCCAGTGAGATGGAGAGAGAAAAAGGGGGAGGAGGGGTGAGGGAGGGCTGGCGAGCGGTCATGTCAGGGCTGTTTTGGGGGCTGTTTGTGTGTGTGTGTGTGTGTGTGTGATGGCAGGGCTAGGGGTTAGGGAGTTTGAGGGTTCAGTTGTCAGCCCCTGTGTCATGCGCGCCCTGGCCCTGTTATGTAGAGGGCATCCACTGTCATTTGTTGCAGGACTGCTTGAAGTGAAGTGAGTCACGCAAGCATAAAAAGCAGTCAGCATACTTTGAGCTCTCAGGTGCCTTGAAATAGTCGGCACTCATTAAAAAGTACAAACTCATGCTTGGCCGGAATGAATCCCCAATTAATTTGATGCACCAAAGTTTGTGATTTACCGTTTTCGGGTTTGGGTTTTTTCAGAGATATTTTTCCGTGTTGGCCTCTAATTCTCCATCGCTACGTTTATTCAAGATGGAGTCTGAGCAAACTGTTTTATGTTGTTTTTGTTTTATTCTTTGTGCTTTATCATGTTAAGTGAAGTAGGGGGATTAAAGTCATGCTTGAAGCCAACTTTAGGGAAGACATGCAGTAGGTAAGCTTATGGTTTTCACACAACAGTCCTATAGTTCTTAAGTTTTTTGAAGTTTATCCTGGTGTGTGTGTGTTTGTTTGTCTGTGTTTGTATGCATGCGTTTCATCTGACATACATCTCCCACACTCTTTACACTACGGAGAAACAGTAATGGTTAAGTCTCCTTAAACTTGTTGTCGGAGTGTCAGCGAAGACGTGAGCACGCCGCGCACCATGAGCTTAATCCAACAACAGCCCATCTGCCACACCGTACATCCACTATCTGTGAGCGAGTGGACCCCTTCCTCGCAGCCATTGTCATATATAGGGGGCATTGTCACACATGAGATGGACTCATGTAAATGCGGTGACAGGCTAGTGTCTCGGCTGACTGACAGCACAGAGGGATTGGGCTAATCTGAGTGACTGATTCGAGGCGCACGGCGGCTCGGCTGTCCCCATAACTCCCGAGAAATAGACAGCTTCAGCGGAGTTATCTGTGTTTGTAAGTCCTTCTGCTGCGCTGGGATGACAATAGGGATTAGTGCCAAGGTTCTTTAAACTGTTTTTTTATTTTTTTTTTATTTTATTTTTGGGAGGGGGGGAGGGAGGGGAGGGGGGGCCCTTATCGGCGTCTCGGCAGGATGCTGCCGCAGCCAGTTTTCCTTGACTGTCAATTAAAGAGGGGATCATTAACTTCAAGGGTATAAATGTTCTAACACTGGTATTACGTTGGGAAGCTAAGTCGCTGACAGATGTTCCAACTTTAATTCTCCACTTGTTTTTTTTGTCCTTTAATTAATTTATGTATCGCTATTCGGGTTTAAAATATTTTTTCCCCCCCCCGTCTGCTCTTTGTTAGGCTGTAATCTCGGTTACCATGGTAGTCGCAAAGACGATTGGGCCTTGTCACTCGCCTGTGTTTCTTAGGAGGTTCAATCGGCTAATGTATTCAATATCGACTGAACTGAAAGGTAAACAGTATCTAATGGCGCGTGTGTTCCTGCGCTGCCTCCACGCAGCCTGGAGGCGCCGGGCGGGAGGGAGGGAGGGAGGAGAGCGGCGTGTCTGTCTCCCATTCCCCAGGCTTTCCAACAGGAGGACCCAACTATTTAGCGACGCGCTTGAAGGAAACAAAAGGAGCGGCGCTTGTATCGGTGTACGCGTGTGGTTTTCTGGGGGGTAAACAATAAAAACTAGCGTACTACTTTGGGGTTTCGGCGGGCCGCGCGGTACGCCGAGTGATGTCGGCGGTTGTGAAGCGCGAGTGTGAAGACTGCGGTGAGATTTCCCGAGCGTGGAAGTATCACAGGCCGAGAGCCGACTGCCAACGGGACGACTCCTGTGTGCGGTGTATGGGTATAGCCGCATAGTCGGAGAAAGACAAGAGAGAGGAGGCGAGAAGAGAAGGAGAGTGGGAGAGAGATAGGAGACGGAGACCGCTAATGGGCACAACTCTCTTCATCCCCCCACCCCCACCCCCCCCCCACCGCCATCACCACCACCCTGTTCTCTCATGACAGCTCTTTCCCTTTGTTCTCCCCCTCGGCCCACTCTCTGCCGGGGATTCATGACAAGTTTTCGCGGGCTGATCAAACGCGGCGGTGACACCTGATTAGGATATAGCGCGTGTTTACAGTCGCGCATGGCGAGGACCCCCCCCCCCCACCCCCCACCCCTCCCCTAGACAACAAGGGAGACTTCACCTTGACTAATTAAATTTGCACCTGCAATGCCAGCTGTGACAGCCACTGGAGGGCTGCATTTATTTATGTCACTCCATACATACTTCCTGTGACGTTCATGGAGGCCGACTGCACTCCAGCTTCCTCTGTATACCCGCTGTGTGTGTTTTTCCAATAGCTGTTTTTTATTGTGTTTGTGTGTGCCGTGACGTTTGCGGGGCGGATTATTCCTCCAGCATGGAGGCTGGCGATGGCTCCTGCAGTTGCGGTGCAGCTCCAGGGGGCAGTGTTGAGCAGCAGTGAGGGAGACAGGTGGACAGTGCAAGCAAAACACCAAATGTCTGACTGATGACTGACAAGATATTATTTGGTAAATGTATTAAATTATTAAATGCGCCAGACGCACACAGCTTATTGGGAGAATTGGTCCCGAATGCTCCCCTGATATGACGATTTTTTTTCGATATGGCTTCCAAATAAATTCCTGGCAATTTTGGCTTGAACTTTACTCTCTATTATGATGATAGAAACCACAAGATCAAATTTGGACTCACTTAGGCTAAGGTAAAGCGAGTGCCACACCTTGCCATACCCAATTGACGCCCATGACCGGGGTGTTTGGTTTAGGTGGAAGATATGAAGGCTTGTTGATCAAGATGATTTAGGTTTAGTGTTAAAGGTTATTTCAGTAGTGGATGGAGGCTAAAGCAAATTATTACTACTAGTTATTATTATTATTAGTTCAGTCTTGTCTCATTATTTTAAGGGTTTCGAAAACATTGTGTGTGTGTGTGTGTGTGTGTGTGTAAGCATGCGTTTATGTGCATAGCTGCTCTTGCACATGCCTCTGCCTCTCTGAGCATGCATGTGTGTGTATCTATCTAAATCAGTGTTGGGAGTGTAAAGGCCATAGCCGGAGTGAGCAGGACATCAGTCACCCAGTAGCAAGAGACAGGGCCACGTAATTTGTGGCTCTCCCTTTTCTCTCTCTTTCTCTCCACAACCCCCCAACCCCCCCTCTTACACCCCCCCCCCCCCCCCCCCCACCCAACCCTGCCACCCCAGCCTCAAATTGACCAGGCTCGACTGCTGGTCATGCTGTATTACATGGGTTAGATGAAGTAATTATTTCTAGGCCACTGACTACAAGCAAGATTAATAGTTTTTGAAACGGCCATAATGGAGGGCTGACCCGCCGTGACATAAGCATTATTTCAAGCTCACCTCCACTCTCATCTCTCTCACCTCTGGGCACGGGTAGAGTGTGATTTATACCTGGGCTAATGAGGGGAGGGGACCTAGGAACCCGGGGCCACCAGCCTCACCAGCCCAGCGTCGCAGGCCTGCGAGCTCGCTGAGGCTGCCGGCTCCCCCAAACAGTGGGGTCACTCAGGGGAAGTTGACATTATTGATTGAGTTTTGAAAAGAGATATAGAATAATTTAAAACCGCATCATTTTTGAATATCATTGTTATGCTGTATGTAGAAATTGGACTTGAATGGTTTAGTTGAGTTGTTTGGAAAGGGTTGATGCTCGCTGAGATGTCCTAGGAAGAAAAGACCAACATGGTGATGGTATTGAATCTCTCTTTTGGGTTGATTGTAATTAAACTGAGTTCCAGACAGGACCAGCTCCTCCCAGGCTTGGGGCCTTCTGTCCTGGGCTTCTCTCTGAGCCAGCCCCCCCCCCCCCCCCCCCCTCCCCTGTCCTCTGGAGCCTGCAGGACCAGAGAAGCTGGAGAGCTGTCACTAGGTGGCACTTGGACATCATGTTATCTGCTGCTCCCCCACCCCACCACCACCACCACCACCACCCTCTTCCCCACCACCACCACCCTCTTCCCCTCCCTCCCCTCTGTGCTAAGTACACCTCAGATGTCAGGGTGTTTTATTTTTATTGGATGAGGCCAGTGTGTAATGCATTCACCTCCGTTCCTGCCAGCTGTTAAATGCCCCAGAACATGGTCTGGCCAGGCTCCGCCCCGTTAACCCCTCTGATTGGCTGTAATAATTAGCAGAAGTGAACAGTAACTATGGCGCCTAGCGTGGGGCTGGGACAGCTTGCGACTCCCTGGTATGTACGTGACAGAATCCTCTCTCCAGCCTGGGCTAAGTGACTTGGGTCTGGCCCAACCTGGGCCGCATCCGTCCCGACTGTGTGTGTTTTTTTTTTAGCTTTAATATTAACCCTCCACTTAAACACATGCATGCAGTGTGCCACCAGCAATTACATTTTCAAATGGCTGGGTTTGTAAACCTCCAGGATGTTAATCTGTCACCATTCAAGCTACTGGGAAGAGTGTAAAGAGGATTAAGCTATTCAATTCCTGGTAGAATATTTGCCTTTGTTCAGAATGAGTGAAGGAAAAATAAATAAAGAAATGAGGTAGCTTCTCAAGCAAGACAAGTGCCTTCTGCTATACTTTAGGATTTGGCTAATGCCATTATAGAAAACTTATCTGCTTTGGGATTCCAGGAAGACAGCCCGGCGGTCATGTAAACAGCCACAAATGATATCCGGTCCTTAATTCAATATTAATCAGAGGTCAGATCATAATGCCAGATTATCTGGGTCAGAGACTACATGAGATAAAATTAGACCTGTCCTAGATGTTTAGTCCACATCTGTTTTGTACCATATGTTTTTCTAATGGTTTAGGTGATTGTAAGCATTCAAACTAGTGCCTCTGTGCCTTGCTGATAATACCATATGCAAAAATAGGTTCACTAAATAGGGAAGGACAGATAATTCAAGAAGTTTCCAAGCTGTCCATTGGAAAAAAAGAGTGACACTAACTCTTACTTTGATAGCAAAAAATGAACTAACAATTTATATATTACATTTTCATGGATTGTAGACAACTGACTGACAAAATTGTAACAATGTTACAGACAGGATCCTCTTTATTTTAAATGTTGAATGATGATCTTCAGGTATTTTTTTCCAAAATGGCTGTATTGATGTGTTATGTATGGATGTGACATGCAGTTGAACTCCGCTGAATTGTAACTGATGGCAAAATAGCCTTGGACTTTTTTGTCAGGCAACATACTGTAGCTTATGTTTGGCATAGGACTATAATATACCACATGATAATTGTCACAGCTGTCAGCCAATCCCGCGTTCTACCCTTGTCTTAGCCCCTCATTTACCCTTGACTCCCAACCCCTCGGGTTGGATTGCAAATCATCTTTATCCCAGATGAAGGACCAGACACGGTAATGTCGGAAGACGATCTAATATGGAACCTAAAGGACACAGAGCCGGGAAATCGTCGTCATTTGAAGAGGTTGCTTGTCACATGATGGGTTTGATCAGCCCGTGCCGCGGTACACAGAGCCGGGTCTTTGCACTGTCTAACAGTGGTACTGGATTAGAGACACAAGCCACTTCTACTGTGATCAGTCACTCACACATGCAGACACACGGCGGGGCTGAAATCCTCCTCGCGCACTTCATCCACATCATCTGCAGGCTTCTTCGTCAAGCCTACTGTATGGAAATGAGGAGCACAGCATGTGACAAACAGCGTTTATTCTTGCTACAGGGTTTTTTTTTGCACTGCAACAGTTAGGCTATTTTTGATGCTATTTCCTCTAACTTTGTCGATCAATACTTACCAATGATGGTATATCCTTGCTGCAGTAATACAGGTACTTTCTTAAAGTGAAGTACCTCAGTGTGAAGGTCTAGCCTTCCTGCCTGACTGCTACTGATCTGTGTCATGTTGAGACAATGGCAGTGTGTGAGCAGTCTGGCTCTGCGCCCCTCAGACACTGTGTCTGGCTAAGTGTTATTGAATTGTTTATTGTCACAGATCTCAAATCCTTCACTTTGGGAACAAAATGACCAGGTGCGACCATCATACACCCACTCATCCATTCATCCATCCATCCATCCATCCATCCATCCATCCAGCTGCTCTGCCCTGAGCGATGTGTTGGTCCACTGGGCCCTGAGGAGCGTGACGCCAGCCTCCGGAGCTGGGGATTTTTAACGCTCCACCTGCTTATCGATCTCCTCCGCCCCGCCGAGCCAGCCGAGCCCAGCACCCCAGTCCGGCACCCGAGCCCAGCTCCAGATCAGGCAGCAGCGAGAGGCGGAGGCACAGAGGGAGGGGCGATCCGGCGCCCTCGGCCCCCCGGTCCTCAGGTCTGTCCTTGACACCGCCCGTGGGACAGGCCTGGAGGACGCCTCTTGTCCTCCCCGTAAGCCCTGCATCCAGCCCCTCTAGCTAGCCAGCCCTCCCCCTGGGCCGAGCTGCACTTTGCACAGCCATATTGATTTTTTGGAGGGGCAGGAAAGTGTGGCTGGGTGGTGAGAGAGAGTGAGGGAGGGAGGGCGGGCGGGAGAAATGGAGAAATCGAGGGAGCTTTCTAAAGCACTGACTTCTCCTTGACTGCACCTCGAGACGCGACAACGCTGTTAGAACAACTCAGTGGCCCCGGCGCCCCGCTGAAAACTGCTAATCACAGTCTTTCAATCAACACTCTCCTTTCTCTCCCCTCCATCCCTCTCCCTCGCTCACTCACTCGCTCCATCCCTCACTTTCCCCTCGCTGAACTGGACCCCGCCTGAATACCAAGGGACTGTGTCCGCGTTAAAACCGCCCATTCCACATGGAAAACAGCTGACCTCATGAAAGCATGTTGTAATTTGAAGGTGAAAACTAAAAAGCTTTTCTCGATCGACATAATCTTAATGGAAACATTATGGCCCGGCCACAAACTAACAATTAAAGGCAAAATGGCAAACGGCCCTTGCTTATGGGTGGCGGTAGCCAAGAGTTTAGAGAATCAGGCTTGTGACAAAAAGGCTGCCAGTTAGAATCCTGGACCGGATGAAAAGATGAGGAAAGTGAATGAGAAACACTTTCCCCTCCCTCAACAACTACTTCTCGAGGTGCCCATGAGCAAGAGATAACAGTGGAGCTTTTCAGTGGGCAGCAGAAGAAGACTGTGGTTGTACTGGGCGGCTCCCATGTGTGTCCCAAATTGTGTGAAGCAGCTAGGGCGTTGCTGATAAAGGGCAAGCGTGCTCAGTCAATCTTCCCAGGATAAATAAAAAGGTTATGTAAGGCACACATTGACAGACCTCTTAAATCGCTCTCCTCTCCTCTCTTTCTCCTCTCCCTCTTCTCTTCTTCTCTCCAGATTTGACACTTGCTAAAGGTCACAGAAACATCTTTTTTTCCCCTTTGAGGTGCGGATAAGTGTGAAATAGATGTCGACACCGCGGACACATTGAAAAGCACTTAAACGGAGCGGCCATGTGCCAACCTGTCTGTGTCTGGCTTTGTGCATTTGTAAATACTTTTGCATGATTGATCTCGAAACCTGGGTCTCTTTCTGTAGGTAGAGTTAGAGAGAGAGAGAGAGTTCAAAAAACAGATGATACAATGATTTTTCTTCATCTCTCACTTCTCTCTTTCTCTCTCTTAAAGGGAATAGCTAGGGAATAATAAGTGTGTGTGGAAGACCAGTACACACACACGGCTGACAAAGAGAGGATAGCGTAGGACTTTTGATGTTCAGTTAAAATGGCACATCGAGTGTGTGTTAGTGTAACTTACCTGGCACTTGTGTGACATTTCTCAGATGTGACTGGGCGCCAATAAAGGTGGTCACATCGTGTGCGAATGTGTGTGTGACTGTGTGTATGTGTGAATCTAATTAATGACTCGCTGTGGTCCCCCACAGCTCTGGTAATGTGCTTAGATCAGTGTTATAAACAGGGCGTGAAAGGTCTGCCCAGCGCCAGCCCTTTAAATGACTGGCCCCTTGTTCAGGTAGATGGATGGAAATGTTCTAATATTAATGATCGCGTCCCCCGCCGACCTGTCGCTAAGTGAAATGAACAACGTAGCCTTCAGCCTCCAACAACAATTAGCGGGCCAGAGCGAGCCTGTCTGCCATTTTTCATCACTTACCTGTGGACCCCCAGTGAACACAGGGTGTGTGTGTGTGTGTGTGTGTTTGTTTCTGTCTATCCGAATGTATATAATATATGTTGAATTCACTCATTTAAAAAAATAATATACAGTGGTCAATGTTATAGCATTCAGCGTCAATTATTTCAGGATATATGAACCCTTTTAAGAAGCAGTTTTTTTTTATTTTTTCATTTTTTCTGTTTTAAAGAAAATCCACTTCCTGAATTGGCTGAATTGATCAAATGATCCCAACTTTGTAGTAGGCTATATGTTTGCATATGAGAGGATCTTACTGTTTTACTCACTAGTCTTATAAAGTAAGAGACAGAACCAAAATAAACAAAAAACAACCCAACAACATAGAGACAAATTTAGATAAGTGACCTCAACATCTGATCCATTTAGTCCAGCATTTGCACAAGCTTGGGTTGGACTAACATGAATTAAACCTGAATCGCCAATGTAGACCTAGGTCAAATATTATTTGCACTACTACATACTTCTTAGTTTGTTTTTATCTGCTTGGAATGCCAGATGGGTGGGGTTTACTACATAGCACAAGACAATGAATACCACAAAGTTTAGATATTCACAGGAAAGTAGCTGAAAGTAGATGTTTCTGTGACTGGCAACTTACGTCACATGTGAAATGTCCTGATGAGGTAAACTCCACCCCACAAAAGCTAGAGGTTATTTGCAAA
The DNA here is from genome assembly GCF_048128805.1 of Centroberyx gerrardi. Taxonomy (NCBI): domain Eukaryota; kingdom Metazoa; phylum Chordata; class Actinopteri; order Beryciformes; family Berycidae; genus Centroberyx; species Centroberyx gerrardi. Next base: position 26,128,177 of record NC_135997.1, on the reverse strand, counting down.
ATACTGTGTGACCCCGGTGTGATGGAGGTCTACTGACAACTGATTCTACAAGCGGTAGTACAGCTGAGCGGGATAAACCGCCCAGCCTCTAGCTCTCACAGTCCAATTAATATGCATGGGCAGGTTCTGGGCAGGTGTGTGTGGACGTGGGGTTACACATTACCGATGCCCTGGCTCTCAGGTCAACTCCCACGCATTCCACTCAGTTAGCCATTCACCGGCCCGTCCAGTTACCCATCACACCCAGCCTCCAAACTGCTGACGTCCGGCTGGTATTCTTAGACTGAATTAATGCCACAAATGGCAACAAACAAAATGTCAGAAGGAAATGGTTAATTTTTTGCTCTGAATGTTTTTTTTAGGGTGACATTTCAAAGAGCACATTGCAAAATTGACTGTAAGAGCACAAGCATGAAATGAAGGAGCCTGATCTGTGAAAATAGTTGAAAATGGCCGTTCCTTATATTGGAACTCATATTGGATGTGCTTTTTTTCAGTTTCTCTAGGTAGGATGAATATATTTTTAGAAGCATATTCTAATAAAATGGTGGCAGTGGTAGAATCCTGCAGCAGTGGAGAACGTCAGCTCTCTGTCTGTCTGTCTGTGTGTGTGTGTGTGTGTGTGTGTGTGTGTGTGATGGCACCTAGGTGCTGTGTTATCTCACCATAGTTCGAGTCAGTCAGAGACATGCCCTGTGGATGAGGTAGACCTAGACCTATACAGATCTATATGGTACATACTGCGGAGGCCTGGGGAGGCAGCGTGCCTGTTTACTCAGGTGTGAGGTCCATCGCTTTTGTACAACTGTTGCACACACATATACACACACACACGTCACATCCACACACACACACACACGCACAAGGTCTGGCCCCACTTCTTGGAGTTTGTGATATTCTTGTTCTAACTCTTATCTGCTTTTGTGTCATTTGTTTTCTGTAAAGCACTTTGTGACAACCTTGTTTGTTAAAATCGCTTTAGAAATAAATCTGAATCTACACATGCTACACAAACACACATTAATTCTCCATTAAAATCCTACACACACGTTTTTTCACCCTGGTAAAGGCTGAAGTTAGCCAAAACGCCTTGGGCATTTGATTAAATCTTTTTCATAAATTGTTCACTGAGTGTAGCTGATTTGTTTTTTCCTTTTATTTAGTTCAAAACTGAATTGAAGCACCTTGGGGAAACTGCAAGGCTCCAGCAGACTTTGTTTCCCTCTATGGTACACACATGCGCACACAAATGTTTTGAGGGTGGGCACTCCCTGCCCTCCTCTCTGCCCCGGGTCGCTTCACACCAGCTCCCCACATTCTGCGATCCGGTGCCAAATGGACCGGGGCGGAAGCGCCTTTGATGTCCCGGGCTAGTCTGCCTGTTTGAGGCCGATGTTTTACAGGCGACTTGTCAAAACTGTTGATTCACCATCGGTTTTGCAGAAGGAGACCAGTTCTGAAACGGGTGTCACACAAGTACCAATAGTTTGCTGTCTAAACAAGGAGCTCTATTACGCAGCTATCTCTCATCACATCATCGCAGGTCTTTCTTTCTGCCGCTCTCTCTGAAGCCCCTGCAGCGATGGAGGTGCTGCCCTCTTTTGGCTGGAGGTCTTACTCTACATTGTAGAAGAAGATGTTCTATGCACCTCTGGTCTCATAATATGTAAAATATATAGCTCAGATCACAGATTGTGTCACATGAATAATAGGTAAAGTACCAAAGAGGAAGGAATATATTTGTATTATTTTTATTTTTATCATGATAAGTATGGCTGACCAAAAAGTGTGCAGTGACAAAACAATAAGTGCTAATAAGAGAGCAGACATTTCTACATAGCATGTCATCTTCAGTGCTTACTCTACCTTGTATAAGCTTTTATCTGCAATTTACAATGTATTAGCCAAACCAAAACCAGCCCACTGGGATCTACGTTTCCCTCTTCAACAGTCGTCCCACTGCAGGTTCTCATGGAGCCTGTGGGGGAGACAGAACTCGGAGTGCAACCGGTCTGTTTTTATCCCTGCAGCAGGGATTCTGGTGTGGACCTGCCAGAGTTATCTGGCTATTTTGAGCCATTGATGCTAAGCGCTGGACATTAATCTACTCTCCACAGAACGCTTTGAAGAAAGTGTCCGCCGAAGTGTCACAGATGGAAAATAAATGAAATAAATAAATATATTGTACACAGTTTGATATCTCGTATGGGCCAAGATCAAAGCAAACCAATTGAGTTCTATTCTACCTAATATGTTTTTCTGTGATAAACAGTCCGGCTGAGGGAATAATCCCATCAAGGAAGAGAGAGATTAAAAAAAGAAAACATCAGATATATCACTCAGCGCAGACGGTCGGCGCGGCTACCGTGAAGCGTCCGTGTTATTATGGGATTGGTAATCCCGTTTCTTGGGTCTGAGTGGAAGCGCAGACCTTTTGCGCCTCGTGGTTTTTCCTCCTCTTAGAATCAGGCGCAGACAGAGACAGAAAGACAGACACAGTGTTTCTCTGATACAGCGAGAGTCCATCTGCTTCAGAGGGCTGGGATAACGGCTTGTCTTCCTTTTCTTTTTTCTGTGGAATTTCTGAGTGGCTTGATGTATTTGACATGTGTGTGACAGCCCTGGTTGTGTGCGATCGGGGTTGAGGCTTCGCGCTCGCTAACCCAGCTGGGCGTGTTTGTGTATGGGCATGTATGTGTGTGTATCTATGGGAGCCTGCTTGCTAAGGTCGAGTTGGCAGTGGTCTACCAACGAGCTTTGCTTTGCACACACGCACGCGCACACTCTTGCGCTTAAATGCACGGTATTAGTTTGCGTATTGTGAATAAAAAGCACATTGGAGTGGTCTTACTTAAGTGCACGCATGCACACATCTAGATGCATGCCAGTATACATAGACACACGCACACACAGCATGCATACAGACACACACACAGACTACCCCAGAGCCTCGCCTTGATATCTTGAGCTTCTGCCATGAGCTTGAGTTTGACACCAATGAATGTGTGTCAGGTTGTCAGTTTCTTCCAACAGCCTTTGAATGGAGTCTGGCCATGAATAGTGCATGTTGTTTTGTTTTGTAGATTCCAACTGTCTGCGGATCTGTTTTTGTTTGTTCCAGAATAACTTGGAAGGCCTGTACACTCATGCGCATCCTTTAAGAAAACTTTCAGCAGGTGTTGTGTTGTTTAGCCTAAGGTAAAGATGCATCCCCGAAGGCAAATTCACCAAACTGCTCAGATCTGATGCCTTCCCCATTTCTCCCTTCTCCGTTATTGGGATTTGTTTTCATCCCCCCACCCCCGTCTTTAATGCCCACACTTTCTCCGCTTGTCCTCTTTTTGATCCAGCCCCCCTTTCGAGTCAGGACGCCCATCATTTTATACCTGCACTTTAATGTTATTAACAGGACATTTTATTTTGCTCTAAAAGTCAGGACATATTTTGGCAGCCGGTTCCCCCATTCCCCTTAGCGTGCCGCATGAGGTCTTTGGCATTATTAGGGCAGCAGAAATGTGAGACGCGTGTAGTAAATGTCTGGGAAATATATACAGGGCCCGCTCTCCTTAAACTATCGCAGCCGCACGGCGGTTGATGCACGGGCCATTCGCACCGGTGTCCGCACATTTTAAAGGTCTAAAAAAAGGCAGTAGCATGTCGGTGACGTGTCTCCTTTTCCCGCTGCCGAGACACCATGCAGTGGCTTTCTGTGTGCACCTGTGGGGAAGGGGGTGGGGGGGTTGTATACCCACACACACACACAGATAGCAGATAACACGCACCCGTATACACACACACACTTGCACAAACGCATAGAGGCAGGGCGGGGCAGCACTTGTGAAATTTATTTGGGTATCGCAGTTTTTACGCTGGTTGCCATTGGATTTACAGGTCGGAATGGAATGCGGCCCAATGAAAGGCACTTTGATCCCTCCACCAGGTTGAGGTTTTTATTGGAGCAGCTCTGTATGGCACAGGGCATCTTTTATAAGGTTGTGAGGAACCCCACAGCAGCCTCCAAAAAATCATAAAAATGTGAGACGTCAATGAAAGCGACTATGGTCACCAGGTCCAGTGATATCTCAACCCGTTATAAATGCATTCATTTGTCAGAGTCCTGAATACCTCAATGATTCTGATTGTAAAATTTGATTTGACTTTGACTTGTCTGTCCCTGCAATCTAGTACAGGTTGCTATTGTGCATATTCATACATACTCCGCTGGTCTGCTATTGATGGGCTGATAATAACACCTTTTTCTGTTCATATATGCATAAACAGGAAAATATTTAAGTATATATAGAGAAAGTATTTGAACAGAAAAGGGACAAAGTGGAGGCTATTGATAACTTACCAGAGACACTACAGTGAGCATGTAAGAACATGCACAATAGCAACATGTAGTGCGTTCCTGCTGCTAGTTAGCAGGCTATATAACTGTGTTGTGTTCCCCAGAGACGGAGGCTACTGCAGGAGTTGGGAGACCAGAAGATCCCCTTTCTGGGACCTTCAGACCGGGGCTTTCAGCAACTGGTGAGTCAGTCAGGCCTCCAGATAATGCGAATGATGTCTAGACCTGTACTGCACACCAAGGCCTTCTGCTTATTGTAGCCTACTGCTATACTGTAGCTCTTGTACAACAAGGTTTACTATTTTGCTAAGTTTGTCAGTCAAATTTGGTTAGAATTGTAGTTTTTAGTCTTTTGATCTATAGTCTTTTAATTGAGATTCATCAGATAAATTCATGTACATTTAGATACATTAAATACATTTAGATAAATTCATGTGGTTTAGGTTTTTGTCAGTCAGTTTTTGTCTTCTTTCAACATTTTTTTTCTTTTTCTAATCTTCTTAGTGACCTGCCCAGATAATTACAAAGGTCTGAACAAAAAAGCGTTGTCAATGATGATTACAGTTTGTCATAAGCACATTTTGCTTAATCTGATAAAATCCCTACCCCAACTTGTTTGTCTTTTTTCATAATCGTATATTTGCAATAATGTATTATTATATATACATAATATATATATATATATATATATATATATACATACTGTATATGCAGTACATACATATATACATGTATATACAGTATATATAATTTTCCAGTCATTATGTTATTATGATAGGAGTGTCTTGTGTTCCCCAGTGGGACTCCAGTTATTCTGGCCTGGTGTTGAGGCGTTCCTGCTCTCTGCCTACTGAGCTCCATGGCCGGGTGCAGGCAGCTTTGCTCACCCTGAGGAGCAAGGGCTGCCTCCTGAGGGACTTGGTTCGCGTCCGCGACCGAGATGTTTTCACCGCCGTCTCGCGGGCGCTCCTGGGCCAGCCGGGCCACACCTACCGCTACCTGGACACCCGGCTGTTCTCCATCCCCTGGCACAGCGAGGACAGCGAGGTCAAAGGTCAAAACTGTTGCGACCCCGACCTGAGGGCTGCCTGCAAGGCTTTGTGGGAGCTCAACACCTTCTTCTGCTCCGACGTGTCTCAGCGGAAGGAAGGGGACAGGCTGGCACAGTGCGTAAAGGTGGGGGAGATCGAGGCCAAACACAGCGAAGAAGGAGACACAGAGTCTAAACACAGTGAAGACTCCAAGCATAGTGAAGGAGGGGACTCAGAGTCCAGGCAAAGTGAGGAGGGGGACACAGAGTCCAAGCACAGCGAGGAGTGGGACATCGAGTCCAAGCACAGTGACGAAGCCTGCTCTGGGTCAAAACAAGAAGGGGAGTGGGAGACGGAGTCCAAACACAGCAGTGAGGAGGGAGAGTCCTCCCAGGTCAAACAAAGCGAACTGGGTGCCGCGGCGGGGTCGAAACACAGTGAAGGAAAATGCCCCGTCTGGGCGGCCAAGACCAGCAGCAGCACAGAGACTGAACCTGTGGGACTGGGGGCCCAGGAGAAACCTGTGGCCGAACTGAAGCACAGCCTGTCAGATTACCACATTGAAGATGAGGAGGAGCAGGCGGGCAGGCAGGGCTGTTCCCAGCCCAGTCCTCCCCAGATGTGCACTGGCCCGGTGCAGTTCAACGTCACCCTACTCAACTACATGGACCCAGCAGCTATGAGCCAACTCAAAGAAGAGCCCTACTATGGCATGGGCAAAATGGCTGTGGGGTGGCACCACGATGAGAACCTGATCAGCCATTCACCAGTGGCTGTGTACAGCTATAGCTGCCACGACGACAAAGGTAAGGCTCAAAGTCAGAATTGCTCACTTGTCCTTACTGTGTTAATTCGACAAGGCTCAATAGCATAGATTTAACACTCTTGAATCTCTTGATTTACCACTAATCTAAAACTAATCCAAAGTACATCATAGTAATTGTATGCCTCCGTCTATTTTTTGCAATTAATTATTCATTTTCCTCTTTCGCTGTAATATTCTCTCGAGTTATCTCAGTCGCTTTACAGTGGATCAGATGCAGCTAACCTTGTGTGTTATGGCCCTACAGCAGTGCTGCAGCAGCTGTAGACATGGCCTCTGGTGAGGCAGCCATCAGATCCATCGATGCGATAGTGTCAGGGCATTATCTAATGTCATCACTGGCTTGCTGCTGACAGCCTTATCGCCGACAGTGCGAGGGGAGATCACAGACACTGGGATCTGAGCTCTTAACACACGCTCAATGGCACAGTCTGACAAACAGGCCTTATCACACACACCCCATCTCATCTAAATCATTTCCCCCCAGAAATGATCGATGTGCAATTATCTGATATGGAATAATGAGCCGCGCTTTGATAAGTGTTCCTAGACTGTACTGTATGGGATAATGCGTTGTCTCCTCATTATGGGACGCTGACTTACTTTGAAGAGCTGATAGCAGACATTTGCTGATTGAGTTGATAGAGCATCTCAGTGAGATCTTTGCTTTCTATAGCACATCGCTAAACAGGCAGTGAGAATACCATTGTTTCAAAAACACAGTTTTATTTAATATGTTGGCAGATGTCTGAGAAGGGTCCTCATGACCGGTATGTCATATTTTCAGTGCCAAACAAAGGACCAGAACCAAAAAAAACATTACCTCTTCATGTTTGAAAATGAAGAGGTATAGTTTGAAAATATTACTATCAATTTTACAGTGGCAGCCATTATGTGCATTATGTTGCATTAGTCCTGCGTTAATACTGTAGACAATTCTTTCTCGAATGTTAAACAGTAAAACCACATTAGCACATTTTAAAATAAAAGTCTAATGTCCCTCAACCAGCCACTTACCAGACCGTTCCTTGTGGCTTCCAATGGCTGTAAAGAGAGCAAAGCATGATTTCCTCTTGGGGTTGGAGCCAAGATGCAGCTGTAGTTCAGCAAGCAGTGAAAGTGAAAAGTGGGACTTCTACACTGTCTGCATCTGTATATTGAAACTGTAATTCTGCAATATCACGTGGGCACATTGTCAACTGCTCTAACATCCCAGCAGCCTTTGCGGCCGAGCTTTCTTCGGCGGGGCTTCTTAACCAGAACCACCTGCTCCAGAGGTCTGCTTCGATGATTTGTTCTCGGCCATTTCAACCCTGACCCAGTGAGCATGGGCTTCAAACGCCATGGCACAACACCTCGGCGGACTCTGCAGCTGTGCCTTTTCTAGTCCTGTGCGACCCCACAGCTCCAGACTTCAGAGGGGAAAGCCTGATCAGAGCTATCCCCACGGCACATTACCTACTCCCAAAACGCAGCCTTCACTTTGGCCCGATGGCTCTGAGGACTCCCAGAACCGAGCTAATGGAATTGTTACCTTAAGGAATGTGGCACTTTTACGAGAGGTCCATGTTTTTTACATTGTCCCGGGGCAGAAAGAGGCTGTTCCGATCATAACAGAATTTGAACGGAACGCATAACATCTCTTAGATGTACAGATACTGTCGATGTTTTGCACGACACCTGCTTCCTTTAACGTTTTACATCCTAACATCCTTTTTCTATTTGAGCAGCCTCGCCTTGCTTCTTTTTCCCAAGCCTGAACAGTATTCTGGGTTTTACTTTTTCCCAGCTGCCCTGATCCGGAGGAATCTGCCGCGACTGAGTGTTTTCCGGCCTGGAGGATGATCTTCCAGTATTCTGGAGGCCTTGGGGAGTGGTGTCATTAGCTTGCTCTCAGAGCACAATGGCTGGAAATTAAGTTACTATTTATCCGTGCTGAGCAAAGGAAAAGGCAGCTGTGGGGCAGAGAGGCCCAGGAAGACTTTAGTATTGATTTTGCTGAAGGGTGTCGGCCAGCCAAGCCAGATCTTGTTTTCTTAGTGTGCCATGTAAGGATGGAAGGAGAGAGGAGAAGAGGGTAGGTGGTTAGAGTGAGTCAGTGGGTTCGGAAACAGGAATATCATAGGATACCCTTTGTCCAATAACACGCTCTTACACACTCTCACTAAACAACATCAAGGGCTTTTATCCAACTATTTCCTCTTGCACAGCATTATTATAGCATGAAGATCCTTTGGTAACAGCCGATACGATCATCGCAAAACATATCTCCTTTGCTAAATCTGCTCTTAAGTGATTCTTACATTCTAAGGACAAAGGAATATATGTTACATCTGTCTGGGTGGTATGGATTTGACCGTTGCACTGCTTGGCTTGTAATGCTGATGATCTACAAATTTAAAGTGGTAGTCTATTAGATCCGTAGTTTTTTCATTTTGTATTATTATTATTTTTTTTTTTTTGATGACACATTTTGGTGATAAATGATCATTACATTACATCCCTAGAGATCACTTGTCAATCATAGTGCCAGGCCTTTTTTTCCTTCATTTTCTGTGGATGAATTCTGAGTTTCTGTAGGTGGCGCTCTTTTCTTTGTCTGCTCAGCCACGACTGGCTGTTGCTGCTCATGCTAACTACTGAGTTCTTCTATATATTCCAAACAAGGAGGGGAGAGGAAACAAAAATCCAATAAAAAACATTTTTATGTACCTGAACGAGAGCTGCACTTTTTCCCCCTGAGCATTTATTCAGGGGAAACGTAAAATGCATCACTTCCTGTACGCCAGTGGATTTCTCCCAGGAAAGATGTACCGAACCCCAGTGTTTAGAAACACAAATGTACAAGCTTTCATGAACTGGGTATTGATTGAATACTACACACTATTGTGCTATATCAATCGATGATAGAGAGCAGCAAAACTGACTTTTATTCATGCAAAAATGTCACAGATTATTACTTTAAGCTTATTTAACTTTTGCACTCAGTGCAAGTCACGCTGGGTGAAAGTGTCAACTCAGTGCCTGAAATGTGAATATTAATGTAAAATGGAAATGCTGCAGTGATGTGATGTGAAGTGATGTGGGCTGTGTGTGACTGACAGGTGGGAGCAGTGAGGGAGGCAGCGCTGAGAAGGCATGCTGGAGGATCGGGCTGAAGGTAGCCTGGGACATCCACACTCCCGGCCTGACCCTGCCACTGCAGTCTGGAGACTGCTATTACATGAGAGGTACAAAGCCTACACACACACACACACACACACACACACGCACATTCTCAGACACCACATGACATACTCACACTGTCAACCACCATGTCTGACTTTGGAGGAAGGAACACTTTATGACCCGATATTGTTCCTCTACACACACGCACCCACATATGCACACATAAACACACCAGCTCATACACCAACGTGCACAAGTAAACACTGATGCTCACACACACACACACATATGAACACACACATTCACACGCAAACTCACCCACACACACAGCCATGTCCGACTTCAGAGGAAGGAACGCTTTTATGACCCTATGTTTTAGTGTTTGTTGTAGTCTGTCCCAAATGACCCATACAAGCAGGATGCACTTCAGCCTCCCTCTCTCTCTCTCTCTCTCTCTCTCTCTCTCTCTCTCTCTCTCTCTATTTCCCTTTCCAACTCTCTCTCCGGGAGGGACGGGGTGGTGGGGGCAACTTGGCCTGCGCGCAGAGTCTTAAGGTTCCATGAAATTGTGTGCATTAGAGAGGTTAGGAAAACCAAATGTTATTTTATGAAGTCTTGTGACCCAGCGCCGTCCATGTCTCTGTGGGGAGGACAGACAGCGAGCCACAGGGGCGTAAATCAAAGCTTAATGCTGATGGCTGCAGCAGACGCCTCCGCCCTTCTCTCCTCGGCTCCGCGGGCCCTTCCAGGCCTTCTCAGATGTTGCTGCGCTGCACTGGGCGTCAGGACATGCAGTATATCCACATCACAGCAGTGGGGTGTGTTCAAATGTACAAAAGGGTGGGACCCCTGATTAGATGGATGGGGGATTTATCGTTTTATGGGAGTTGATGGCAATGGCATACTGGTTTCACATAAGTATACAAGTCTTGGAATCAATCTCCCGTGCCTCCGCCTGATAAATCATGTTTTTTTCTATGAACGTATATATGTTTAATTATTTTATTTTTTTTAGCTCCAGAACAGCAAAAGAAAAGTTTGAATTAATATTGAACACATTTTCCTACCATTTATCTAGAAATCAATACCTAAAAATCAGTTTTGCCTTTTTTCCATTTAAACCATGATGTTTCCTTAGGTATAGACTAAATAGAAGACATAAACTGAATGACAGCATTTATGTAGAAATCATTATCTAAATATCAAGTCAATATCCAGTCAATATCCAGTCAATATCCAGTCTAATCAGTTTCATGATGATTTTCATGCTTTAGTTAGCTCCAACATAGACTTGATTCCAACAGCATATCCATGGTTGGTACTTACAGTATATAGAAAATAATATCTAAACTTTATGTTAATTTTCTTAAAGATCTTTTAGTTATCTTTCTTTATTATTTGTTTTAATCATCATCATATTCCAGTTAGCAACTGTATACCAAAAACCAAAGCCTTAATTCCAACAGCATATCTGTACCTGATATTTGTGTAGAAATCAATATCTAAAAATCATTTTCTTAATTTCATTATTTTCGTCATTTAAACTTCTAGTTAACTACAATATAGACTGAATTAAGACAGGCAGCAAAATGACTAGTGATCAGTGACCATGTCCATCTACTGTAGAATCATGTGTCCTGTCATTGTCCTTGATCAAGACACTGAACCCCCCCCTACCTCATTGTAAGTCACTCTGCATAAGAGTGTCAGCTAAATGCCCAAAATGTAAATGTACCATTCAGATTTCCAACAGCTGTCAGGACTTGGAGCCAGAAGGGTGTAACTGGCATTTTGGGTGGGAATTCTAAGTAAAAGCTGTTGGTGAGATTATTTAGTAGTGCAAGTATCTCTTTATCTGTATATTTCTGTGATGACGTTGTCATTATCAAAATATATTTACAACATTTGATTAGCATATAAAGCGTATAAAGTTTGACAAAACCTATGTCCCTCTGGCTCGAAGCCCTCGATGTAACCTTGTTATTTCAATTTCGATGATTTTGGTGATTTTCATTTTGTGTGCTTTGTGACCCTAGGGCCTATGATCCCCATTCAAAACCTATGACAATTTTTCAAAAATTTTGTCGCAAGTCATCACCGTCTCTCCCCCAAAATGTCTTGTCTCTCTCTACTTTTAACTGTATAATAAACGCCCCAAAAAATCACCAAAATAAGCAAAATAAATAAATAAGAGTGATTTTAATGAATTTCTGAGTAGTTGACTTTTGGAAGCTGCTGTGTTTTCATCTGAGCGCAGCGATGTCTGCACCTAGTATTCGACTCGACAGGGCTTGAAGCCGACCCCCTTTAGCTGGATGAGATTTACAATAGAACAGTCAGTTTCGGGCCAGCCGCGATAATAGAGTGATGGGCTGTTGTGCAGGCCATTCTAATGGGACTTGACTGTCGCGGATCAATGGGGATTTATGCTCCGCTTGGTGAGTACGCCCTTGAGAGGCCAACTGCTCCGCAACGATAGCGGCTCACACACTCCTCGCCCCGTCTGTCGCTTTGTCGGCCTACCTGAATTAAACACCTGGCACAATGCGCGAACATACGCACGCACCTATAAATTTGCAAAACACACATGCACTAGGCACACACACACACACACACACGCCATCACTTGCAAAGAATAAAGAGAAGTAGACACACACACTTACTCACCACACTCCCTCTTTTGTAATGAGTGCAGTCTTCCATTTACAACCCCCCACACACACACACTCACACACTCACACACACACAGAGCTGCCACCACCAAACCAAGTGTTAAAATAAAGCGTTCCAGTGTTTTGAGTGATATACACCATATGATAAGTAGTTTGTGGTATTTAAAGAAAAATACAATGGTGTATAACCACAGACACCATAATGTCTTTTCAGCGCCATTTGTCACCGGCTGGCCCTTTTGAACTGCTAATGTCTGAGCCGCTGGAGGCAAATTGAATCACTGTTATTTCCACCCAAATGGAATTTCAGCGGTTAAAAAAGAACAATGCAAGTCTTGACACCGGGCCTGTTCAATAATCAGATTTCCAGCTCCCAATGCACAGGGGGACTGGAGAAAAGAGTTGACCCAATATATTTAAAAGCCTGCTTCCTGGAAAAAAGGACAAGTGGCAGCAGGCGTAGGGGTTGAAAGAAAGATAAATATTTATTACAGTTATCGAGTTTGCCTCTCCTCCCTCCTGATCCCACTGAGGCGTCAGACGCGCCAAGAAAAGAGCAGATTGATGGAGATAATTTGTTATTGGATATAAACAGTTTTAAAGACGCAGAGTAATTCTGCCCAGAGACCTAATCCCTCACAATCTCATCAGGGGGAAGAAAACACCGGCAAGTTGTTTTGTTTGTCACAATCTTTTTTTTCCCTTCCACCAAACAATAATATCTTCCTCCCAGAGCATTTGGCTGTTTGACTTTCAAATCACAGGCATTAGCCGGTGTACTCTTGCTCAAGGCGGGTGTAAATATGCACATGTGCTGTGAATGACAGCTCTGTCATGGCTAAATTAATTATTGGTGTGAGGCAAATAACGGCAGAGCTGAGAAACATCTATACACACAAAGAAACACATGGAGGGATACACAGGAAACAGCAGTAAGGCCTCTTCGTGAAGCTCCTGTGATATTGGACAAATGTTTGTTGGTATGGCGCTTCCATCTTGACAGATTGAGCGCGATCTGGTTTTGTTTGGTAATTAAAATTATAGTACAATGCTGCTCATTCCATTTGATTCGGTGCTGGACGGAGTGCAATCTGTCTGAGATGATTTAGTTGTCATGTTGAGTCACGCACACCTTTTCAACTGCTTTTCTATTGTATTCTGCTCTGTTCTCTTCTGTTTTAGTCTGTTCTGTTTTCTGTTATAAAGACAGTTTACAAGATCAAATTTGGACTCTTTTAGGCTAAGGTATGGCAAATGCCATATCCAGCTGACATCCATGCTGCTGGATGATCTATTCTATTCTATTCTATTCTATTCTATTCTATTCTATTCTATTCTATGCTGTTCTGTTCTGTTCTGTTCTAGTCTGCTGCTCTGTTCAGTTCTATTTTATTCTACACTGTTCTGTTAAAATAATGTTATGTCTGGTGGATGATCTGTTCTTTTCTATTCTGCTCTGTAGTATGCTTTTCTGTTCTATTCTATTCTATTTTATTCTGTTCTATTCTATTCTCTTCTGTTCTGTTTTATTCTGTTCTGCTGCTCTGTTCAGTTCTATTCTATTCAACACTGTTCTGTTAAAATAATGTTGTCTGGTGGATGATCTGCTCTTTTCTATTCTGCTCTGTAGTATGCTGTTTTGTTCTGTTCTGTTCTGTTCTATTCTATTCTATTCTATTCTATTTTATTCTGTTCTATTCTATTTTATTCTGTTCTATTCTATTCTCTTCTGTTCTGTTCTATTCTGTTCTGCTGCTCTGTTCAGTTCTATTCTATTCAACACTGTTCTGTTAAAATAATGTTATGTCTGGTGGATGATCTGTTCTTTTCTATTGCTTTCTGTAGTATGCTGCTCTGCTCTGCTCTGTTCTGTGGATGGTGGATGATTGATGGTGCTATTGTTAGCATTCTGACAGCTTTCTGTTCCCCGTCTCTACCAGATGACCTGAACAGCACCCACCAGCACTGTGTCCTAGCTGGAGACACCGCCCGCTTCAGCTCAACACACAGAGTGGCGGAGGTGAGCAGCCACCGGGCCTCAGACGGATACCACAATGTTTTGAATTTGTAGAGAAAATGCTGTAGTATGCTAACTGTGTCCCTTGGTTTCAGTGTGGAATGCTACCAATGTTAACAAACCATTTTTACGGGAATGGAAGAATGCATAAAAGAAGTAGAAACTTTTTCTACAATGTGTCTGGTGAACAAAAATAACTAAAATTCCAAAACTCAACATATATCTCTCTAAAGAATATAATGTCACTGTCGGGTAACTCCAATTTTGGTGGTTTTCATGTTTTAACCGCAGCTGAAGGATTACATGCTCGTCTGTGGGTTGAGAAAATTTTCCAACCCTTGGGTTTATTAAACTTTTCAAAACCAAGTAAACTCAGAAATGCATTGTAGTCAAGCTACAAACAAGGCTGTTTGTCTTGGTTCCTGAAGACTTGACAGTTTGGAGATACACCAGGTTTTCCTCTGACAACAGTGATAAGTTGGAATAAATGCTTATTTGCATGAGAAGGCATTGGAAATGTAACCACTTTTAATGTCACAAATTTTGATGTCATTACCCTCAACCTCCACAGTTCATCAATACACCAGAAACAAATCCTAAAATAAATGGCAATCCTTGTTCAATTACAAATCTACCTTTTGATTTTCCTTTACATGTTTGTCCAAAGCCCATAGCAAACCCAATCCAGTGGTTATGTGTGTAAAACTACGTGACCGGGTCTGTCCCATTCCCAACAGTGCTCCAGTGGGACCCTGGACTACATCCAGTCCCGCTGCCGAGAGGCCCTGTCCAACCTGCACACCGACCCAGAGACCGGCTCCCACAGCCTGCTGGCCCTGCTGCCCGACACGCTGCAGCACTGTGAGGAGGTGCACAACGAGGTGGGGGTTTGGTGGTGTGTGTGTACATACAGGTGTGTGTAGGGGTGTGTTTGTATGTGTGTACACATGTGTGTTTGCTCTGCTCTTGTGTGTGTGCGTGCGTGTGCGTGTGTGCATGCATGTATGTGTGTGTATTTTGTATGCTTGTATGTTTGGGTGTGTGTTTTTGCCATGATGCTTGTTTGTTTGTGTGTGTGTGTGTTCCTGAATGTACAGATGTGGTTGTATTATTTCATATCCATAATACAATGATTTTATTTACTCTGTGATCAATCTTGAAATGTTTGAAATTATCTTAAAAGGTCTTAAATATGGTTAAAATTGCCATATAAGTCGGAAATTTGACGTCAAAAATGTAACTTTTTCTTGGTGCATTAGTACTTTTCTAGTGAGAAATCTCCCAAGCTGCACCGGCTACTTTAATGTTGTTTTTACTCTTCAGGCTGGAGTGTTGAGAAATTTTATTTGAACTGGCATTAAAACAGCCTTTAAAAGGCTTAAGTTTAACTTGAAGAAACCGTTGTCACCCTGGTGACTATTTTGTGATATGTGCCAGACCTGAAACATGTAGCATTTGCAAATACTTGAAGGTTTGTTTTGGCCTGCTGGGAGCACCAGGTGAATGAGCTTGGCCACATGGGACAACACAATATGTGGCAAAATGATTTTAATATACTTCTCTGGGACTGTCAACTTACCTGAAACTATCTGAATTGTCCTGATGCTGTAAACCCCATCTGGTACTCCAAGGAGGTTAAAAAAATAAAGTTCAGGAATATGATGAATCTCAAAAGTTTTGGATCTGTCATGGAATTTGATTATTTTGTTTTTAAATTGATGTTTTTGTGCATTCATACATTTATACATATGGATACCCTCTAGTTGATCTACTAATCTCCGATGGAATGATAGCCCAGATAACAATTTTGATGTTACATTGACATTATATTACATAATTTAAGATAAAAAAAATCTAAAAATAGAGCATTTTGGTCATGGAGATTGTGCTATACAGTATGTCATAGAGTAGTCATGCAGAAACGTTTAGGAGCCTGTATAGGAACTATTTGATCTTGGTTTGATGTGCCCTTTGCGTTTCATGTGCATCATGGGAGCTGCTGACCATGCTGAGAGTTTACTGATTACAGGTTAAAGCTCTCTAAAAGGCAGACTGGGAGCCTGTCAGCAATCCACCTTCTACTTACCTGGTTATTTCTACTCAGGGAAATGCCTCCTATATAGAAATCCAGGTTGTTCTCATTTGTCCTGGCCTGTGATGGATCGTAAGCCAATAGCCTCTCCATATGTTATCTAAGGATGGAGTCATGGGGGGGGGCATGACTTTCCCCCTCCCTTTTCACACACAACAATGAGTGATGCTGGCTTGGGGTATTGAGGGATAGAGCGAGGTCAAAAAAAAGGGGCCGTGTGGGGCCGTCCGCGGCGCTAGCGGCGGCCCGCGTTAGCCTGCCGGAGGCCAACAGTTAATATAGCACTTCACCTCTCCCCCCTTTGCACCCCTGGGCTCCGAGTGCACTTCCAAGCCGACGCCAGCACCCAGGCCCCTCGGCGGGACGCCATGACAGATGAGCCTGGCGTAAGGTTGTTTAAAGGTTGTAGGCAGTATTAATTATTCAGCGCTGCCAAACAATAGGGCTGTCTGTGTCAGGAGGGCCGCTGCGCTAGTTGAGCTAGCAACACCTGCTAGCTTGCCGCATAGCGCCACAGGATTACCCAGCATAGGCCCCCACCAGGAGGGCAAAACACGTTTATTTAGGAAAACAGGATGCTATTTATAAAAGAGCAGGTGTGTGTGTATGTGTGTGTGTTTAAGTAAAGGGGGGGGTTGCTCTCGGGGGCTCCAGCCTACCCTACCTGGCGCTCGCGATGATCGATGTGGCCATTTGTTTGGAGTTGCCCACGAGAGCAGAACACCCACTTAAATGATGTATTGTTGGCGGAGTTATTTATGATGGCGGCCCACTTTGGCGCTTAGCGGGTGCATATTGCGCGGGTCGTGTTTGACATGGACGACCGAGGAGCGAACAAGCCGGAGACGCGCAGGCAGCCTGACCCGAGCAGCGCCTTATGGGCCTTTCCTTAAAAAGTGCTAAACAGAGAGGGCTAGCGCCGGCTGACATCGCTCGGTTGTCGTGCAATGCGGCTGAACGGGGGAGGGGGGGGGGGGGTGGTGGTGGTTGGGAGGGGGGGTGGGGGGTGGAGGTTGACAGTTGTCAGAGGAGGTGGGCGGGTCTGACGATGATGAAGCAGAGCGTCTGCCATCTGAGTACGAGTGTTCAGGGAGGAGGGGGGGGGGGAGAGAGAGAGACAGAGACAGAAATGAAGAAAAACTGAAGTTCCCACCTGTTTGTTAAGCTTGGTCTCTCTCACTGTCTCTTTTTAATCTCACCTGCTGTCTTGGAGGGCGGGGAGGGGGGGGTGGGGGGTGAGCAGGGGAGGGGGAGGGGTCTAACGTAGCATCGCCACACGGCCCCCGTGTGCCTGTTTGGCTTTGAAATGCTAATCCCAGACGCAAACGTCTTGTCTCATTTAAAGCCACCGTGTCACTTCCCAGGTGGGTGTGTGACAGAGTGCCCTGGGGGACCCCCTCTAATGATGCCAGTCCCCCCACAGTAAATATTGAATGGAGGGACAAGCTTTTCCCACATGTTCTGGCAGAAAGTAAACTCGGTGTGGAGGCAGGTATGCGTGACCTTCCAGCGTCCTGTTTTCCAGGCCAAAACTTCTCCCCAGGCTCCCGGCTCTTCGCTTGGCTTTGGAACGCCTCACCTGAGGGGCTTACGCTGGCAATATCAGTGTAATCTTTTAAATCGCTTCTCAAAACACATTTCTGCTGGCAGGTCTGTACAGTATGTAGCTGGTGTTTGCTTATTTTATTCCTGTCGTATTTACCTGTTCCTTTTTAACCCTGTTTTTAATTCAAGTCTGACACTGTTATCGCATGTCTTATTGGGATTTATTTATTGTTGTCTTAATGCCTGTAAAGCACTTTGTTAAGTTTGTTTGGAGAAATGCTGCGCAAATAATGATCACTTACTGATGAAACAGTATTCAGAAAGAAAATGCGTCTATGCTCTTCTGAGCTGTGCAAAATCACGATTTGGCAACAGTTTTCATGTCATTTTTTTAAAGATTTAATGTATTAATTTAACTATTATTTAACTACGTTAGTCACATTGATATCAAGGATCTCTGCTCCAGTGGAGACTTGACCAAGACAGCAGGAGCCCATATTGTTACATTTGGCCCCAAGGACGAAAAGTGTTGATTTGAAAACTGTCATTATATGGAGTATTATAGATAGGAATGAAAATGTTAAGGTCAGTGTGTGTGTGTGTGTGTGTGTGTGTGTGTGTGTGTGCCCTAGCTTGTGCAGGACCACTCTGGCAAGTGTGTGATGAGTGTGTGATGAGTGTGGGCTGGGGGGGACCGGCTCTCCTGCTTGATGTGTGAGGAGGCCAGGAAAGGTAAACAGAGGACGGCGGGCTGGGATCGATCCCACTCTCATCAGCTCCCACCTCGGGGCCCCGGCCCGGAAATTGATTGGACCTGCTCAGGGAATACCGTGGAGGTGTGAAAAAATCGCGCCTCATTAAATGGGAAAAAAGGGGGCTACTTGGCTTTGACTCCCGGGTCGCCATGGTGAGCGGCCGGTCGACTAATGTGGGGCTAATGTGTAGTTAGTGTGTCCGTCACCTGGAGAGATGACAGCCACTGCCGCGGGGGAGCCACTAGCTCCCCTCTCGCTCCCCCGCGCCGTCTCAGAGAAAAACTAGCCCTAACAACCGCTCTCTCTTTCGCACACACTTTCGATCCGTCTGCCTGGATAGGTGGCATTTAGTTAGAGTTCCCCTCTTGGTAACTCACAGCTGGGCGGCCAGACTCCAAATGCCACAGAGCCGGCGCTCCTCAGTCGCCTTAGATGGCCTGCTTTGTGGCTGCCGCTGGCCGGCGCGGTGGGGGCCAGGCAGCCATGTCGGCTCAAAGCGGAGACACAGGTTGGCTTCTTCTCACTAAAGGACAGGCGGACAATCAGAGAGACGGAAGGAGGGACGGACAGAGAGAAAAGGACGGCCGATATCGGCGCTCAGCGGCTTTGTTGTGTGTTTGAGCTGTAGTGATCGAAGGGGAGTGGATTCGGAGAGTGTTGAAGGGACCATAAAAGCTGACATTTCTTTGAAGGGTGGGTTGTATGGAGTGACTGTGAGGCTGCTGAGCAGTGCCACTGACTGTGTATTCTCCCTGACATGCCCCAATCCTTGCATGTCATCCCCGCTGTGATCAGAGCCTTTTGGAAGCAAATGGCAGGATGATTCTGTGCACGGCTGCTACCCAAGGCAGACCTGCTCAAATCGTTTGTGCAAATAATTCTTGCCCTTTGTTTTCACTTGCTTAGAGTGCTGAATGGGTGGTGTCGTGCCTCATAATACAAAACAATGACTGCTAGAATTTGAGTTAATCACAGGACAGTATTTGAGAGTCAGTTTAGCATACTTTTGCATGAAGAACAACTTACCTGACGCTATTTGAGTTGTCATGATGCGATAAACCCCACCCATCTGGTACTCCCTGCAAGTTAAAACAAATAGAAATAAAAAACACCTCCGTGAATTATTTGCAAATGCTATTTGACCCAGGTGCAGTCGGAGGCCTAGCAGACATCTCACTTTAAGGTTTTGCGTAGAAGTCGACTGCTCAAACCGCTGTGAGTTCACATCTCTAACAAGGGACTATGCAGTACATCGTCTAATGCTCCGTTAGAAGAACAATAAACAGAGTAGGTTTTAGAAAAGGAACAATAGCTCTCTCAGTCCCATTTGATATGCGACTCCTTTGTATGCAACTACACTTTGTGTTGTACAGTTGTCTTATGTCAAAACGAAATGGGGCATGCATTGTTTTGGGTGGATGATGCTTTGTAGGATGTTTTGGGGGAGGGCAACTCACAGCGCCTTTCATTTACGTCGGCGGCATTTGGGGCAATCTCTGACATACACACTCGCACTGGCAATTGTATGCACAGGCACTGACAAAGACGCTCACACACCTACGTAGACAGACACACACGCAAGGGCACAAACACACGCGGATGCGCATGCGGGCGCACACCAGAACACACACTTAGAAATAGATAGGCTACACCTGGCTACATGAAGCATCCTTGCGAGGATTAAATCAGCACTTCAAAAGAGCAGGAAACAAAAACACTCCCAGTGGAGGAGAGGCGAGCGGCTCGGCAGCCGAGACTGTCATCCCCAGACGGAGCGAGGGAGCGGGAGAAGAGGGGAAGGAGGGAGGAGAACGAGGAGAGGAGGGAGAGGGCGGAGTTTTCAGGTGTGCTGACTGGAAGGTGTGTGTGTGTGTGTGTGTGTGTGCATGTGTCTGTCTATCTCTGCGTGGATGTGTGTTAAGATTAAGCGTGTGTGTGTACACCTAGTCTCATAGAGATGACCATCATTTACTAGGATTACTCTTTCATATAACTCAATAAAAACTGCTGTTTATTAACACAGAATATTGTACTTTACGGAGATCTCAGACAAAGAAAAAAGCATAAATCTACTTACAAAATGGGCAGCAATGAGTGCAATGAGTAATTTTCCAAGGGAATATATTCTTTTACTGCTTTCTTCATTTTCTCCATGGCCAAAATCACATCCCACATTAACCTCTCTGACTAGGCAAATCAGACAGATTTAGCACATTTTTTTTTAAACGATCATTTTTGGGAAATGTTACTTTTATGGGGAACAACATGACTACCTACAGAGCTCCAGGCCCTGGAGAAAGGCCTTGTGACCAGATATAGTGAATTATTATAGAATTGATAACCATTTCCATTACAAACAAAAATTGACTCAGACAGAAAAAAGCAGAACTATTAAATATTGTAGTGTTAAAACACATCAAGAGTTTTGTTCCAAAAGGAGATATCCACCACTTGAAAAGAGTGATGCCTTCTCTTACAAAATGACTCATAGCACAAAATTTAAACATATTATGATTATGGCTTTTGACAGGATGATGTAACTTATGTCCTTGCTTGACGAAATGATAATGCTTTTACAGGCTGTACTGCAGACTACATTCTAGTAATACTGAATTATAATTTTTAAGCTTTGATTATTTTCCAAAGTTGAAATAGTCCATTTTGGATGGCAAAAAATATTTATTCAAGATATTGATTCCTGCACATACATAATTTCCTGCAGTTCCATATGTACATGTTTTTTATGAACATTTTTAGACAGTTATTTTGCTTTTATGTTTTATGCTTTCACTGAGGAGCGTTGACACTTTTCTTACTCAGGCAATGATATTTTCTAGAATTTTATAGAATAGATTTTTTCACTATCTTACATTAGATTAAACTGAATTAATTGGGTTTCTATATTCTTGCTATTTAACCACGAGTGTGTCCCTCTGTGTGTGTGTGTGTGTGTGTGTGCAGGTGGAGTTTGAGTGGCTGCGGCAGTACTGGTTTCAGGGCCAGCGCTACACCCGCTTCTGCAGCTGGTGGACCAGACCCATGGAGCAGCTGGAGAAGGACTGGAGGCTCATGGAGACCATGGTAAGACCACACTGAAACCGTTTCCTCAGGCTGTGTAGCTCAATGGGTCCAGTATGGCACTGACACTGCAGGGGTTAGTGGTTGCATTTGCTTGATTCCCATCAATGTCCACCAAAAGACATATATAAATACTCGTCCTAATGATTTATCAATTCATCAACTCTAGTAATATATAAATGTGATATCTAAAATATATACAAATATATTTTCAACAGGCCCCTTAATTTTCAGCCCAGTTCTTTAGCAGGAGCATTTTTCCCCAGGAATAAGAAACAAATTCTTAAACATATAAGGTGAAAACAGTTATTTATTTACAAGACCTGTTTCATATGGTAATAAAGAAAACCATACTTATGGATAATAACAATGACCCTGATTCCTCCATTTAACATTTAGGATAGGCTGTAAGAGGAACAATAATATATATACTGTATGTCCAGATCATATTCTCAGACCTGAATAGTAAGTAATAATTGCATCATTTTTACTATTTCCCAGCAATATCAGCAGCTTAATGATCACCGTAGACACGCCTCTGCTTGTGCTTATTACACAAACTACATAAATGATCCGCAGGTGTGCATGAAATTACATGACGGGTTGTCTAACTGCTCACCACTGTGCATTATTAAGGATGTGTCATATGTTTCATCACAGCCTCACAGAGGTTTTATTGGAGTGGAACGTGGGCAAGCAGCTATTAGTTAGACACCACTGCAAGGGAAAATCACTTAGTAATGTCAGACTCACAAACCAAAAGGGGCGTGAACACACATTGAAGTCACCTTAGTCACAGCTCTGTACCGTAAATATGTACAGCACACACACACACACTCTCTCTCTCTACTGTAGATATGGCACGCTTACACACACACATATACACTCACTCTATGCTAGAAATACTGTATGTATACACACACAAACACATACAGATTCTCTCTCTCTCTCTCTCTCTCTGTCACCAGTGGTGTCTATGGTGCTTCTCTCATAGTTCGATTTGAAAGAGTGTGTGTGCATGTATGTATGTGTGTGTGTGTGTGTGTCTGTGTGTGTGTGTTTAACACCCAGACACCAGAAGCAGCAGGGGGCACTCTTGTATCACTGTAGCAGCAGCAGAGGGGACGAGCAGAAGAGCTGTGCTCCTCTCTCCTTCCCCTGCTCTCTCTCTCTCTCTCTCTCTCTCTCTCTCTGTGTCTCTATGTCTCTCTCCCTCTCCCTCTGTCTCTGGGAGCTCTCTGTCTCTGTCAGTGTCGAGCGCTGAGCAGTAATCACATCTAATGCTCAGGCGGGGATAAAGACAGGGGCTGGAGGAGAACAGTGCTGCTGCTGCTGCTGCTGCTGCTGCCGACGCTGCTGAGCACCAGCCACAGTCGTAGTCTCTCTCTCTCTCTCTCTCTCTGTCTCTCTCTCTCGCTCTCTCTCTCTCAGTCGAACAGCCTGGCAGGGGGCGTGTGTGTGTGTTGGGTGGGGAGGGGGGAGGTGGGGGTAGTAGACAGGGGCTAAACTCATCTAGAGCTCCACCTCCGGGCCCAGATGAAGTGTGTGATTTGGACCTGTATTTAGAAAAGGGCATGAGTGAAATGTGAGGTCTCTCTCTCTCTCTCTCTCTCTCTCTCATGGGCAAGCAGACCCCATCCATTGCTTGTGTGTGTGTGTGTGTGTGTTTCGATGTGTCCACATGTGGATTGAAGTCATGCAATAGGAACATAGCATCACACTTCACACAACATAGCAAAAGAATCACCAGTGACATTTTATTAAAAAAAAAAAAAAAAAAAATCAACTTGACAATCATTTTAAATTTAAATAAACTCTTGAAATATTAGTTTTCTGTAATATAATTGTATTTTTTCTATCTCAGATTACTTTTGTATGCATTTATATAGACATTAATTTAATTGTTTAATTTATTTGGGTATAAATACAATTAATCACATCAGTGTCAAATCACAAAAACAAGCATTTCCACTTCAGAAATGCATATTTGACCCACAGAAAAATAAAACGCCGGTGAATGCATAAATGTAATGATTCACTATTGTGATGCAAGACAACAATATTGCTCTCGCAAGCAATATTAACATACACACATCGACCCCCGATATGCTGATGAAAAGCACTTTTGGTTTTTATAGATGTGACTTATAGATTTCCTTTTGGTGGTTTTGATAGCTTGGGCTTTTCTGCAGTTAGATTAAATTACATTTCTCTCAATTGCTCCAGATTTATTTGAATTATGTGTTTTACCTCTACATTCCTGCATTGCATATATTTTAGATTATGAAGCTGGCAATTTACAGTATACTGTAATCGAATCAAATAACAATGACCTACTGTGTGCAGATGCTATTTGCAACACCATGTATTTATTCGGATTCTTTTTTCCACACGGTATATTTTAAGATGGCATGTTTTTTTTCAAATTTGACATCATCGTGGGTATTTTAAAATAACAAAAATATGCATCTTCAAATAGGGTTTAAAAAAACAACAGTGTTGTACTATACACCCACAACGCACTGTAGCAATAAAACAGCCTATTGTTTTATCCTGCTAAAATAGCAATACAAACAGCCACCCTGCCTTTCTTTATTGTCATATTTAGCACGCAGTGTTGTGGGATGCGCTGGCCTATGTGTGTGTTTATTAGTGTTAGTTTGTGTGAAGAATATTGCAATATGGGGAGACTAGCTGCTGTTTATGGATACTGTCTCTCCCTGGGGCTCCCCCCCTGCTCCTCAGCCTGTTGTCATGCAAATGTTCATCCTTCCATTTGAATGACATTCTGATAAAAAAAAAAAAAACAAAAAAAAAACACACACACACACAAAAAAAAAAACAAGTCCACTGCTTCTCTGGCTCCTTTTTCTCTCCAAACTGGTACCCCATGAATTCCTTTGCTTCCTTGATAGAAACAAAGAGATGGGCTGCTGAATAAAGAGCATGCAAGTGTGAGTATGTGTGTGTGTGTGTGTGTGTACAGTGAATGTGTATGGTGTAGTGTGTGTGTGTGTGTGTGTGTGTGTGTGGCCTAGGTAAGGTATAGGGTGCTTCTGGAGGGTGGGGCAGGTTAAAGGACATTAACTTAAAGGCTTTCCCCTCCCCTGTGGTCTAGGGTGCTGAAGCCCGTTTTGAGCGGGCCTGGCTTGCAGCCTCCAGTCCCCCAGGACTCTGCTATCATGGCTATCATACAATAGTGACATTTCCTTAAACCAGCAACAATGAATAGCTTCCACCTGACTGACAATAGACAGAGAGTCTTGGCTTTATGCAGAATATTTTAAATACCGATGTGGCATTTTTTAAAAATTTTTTTTATCTTTCCTCTTTTCACTGTGGGGGAGAAGCGACAGCGACGAGCCCATGAGCCCATCTCCCTTTTTTTCCCTGTCCTGTGTGTCTACGTGTGTGTGTGTGTGTGTGTGTGTCGCTGATGTTAATGTATGCACTCGGCGTGACTTTAATTGATTTAGCAGCTCTGCTTGCACACTACAGCTTTTTCCCTAATTTGTCACTTTCCTGACTTCTGTGGCTGCTCATCTCACAACTTCAAAAGCCACCGCGGATGCAAAGAGATTTCAGTGCACTCTGTCTCCCTCTCTCTCTCTCTCCCTCTCCCTCTCTCTCTCTCTCTGTTATTTCTTTCTCTCATTCTCTCCCTCTCTCGCTCCTGCTATCTCCCCATATCTCTGTCTTTCTCTCACACTCTCTCCCCTCATTTGACAGGGGAACGAGCCTTGTAGATGGAAATCTTTTCAACGCATATCAAGGAAATTAATCTACTTTCATAATAAATGGGATCCACTCAGTTGAATACATTTGTATACTTCAAGATGTACAAAACAGGAAGGGGTATCGGGGGCCATGTCTTCCTCTACTCCGTGCACCCAGCCTGTCACTCCCTGTTTTCCAACGGTTTGGTCACACACACACACACACACACACACTTACACAGCACACACTGTCTCTTGTCTCATCGTGTGGCATTGATGGAGCTGCGGCGGTTATGGTGGAGGCTGGCTTTCTTTTTGGTGTGTGTGTGTGTGTGTGTGTGTGTGTGCACGCGCATGTGCAGAGATCCGCCTGGTGACCATTTCATCTTCTCGCCTCTCTTTAATAGCGGTCTTCGGGAACAATCTGGGCCGCTGAGGAGGGTTGCAGTGCAATCACACACAGCCCGGCCCGGTCACCATCGATAGCTGATTAGGTTATTGACCTAGCGTAGGGGTGGTGGTGGGGGGGGGTGTGTGTGTGTGTAGAGACAGAGAAAGAGAGGAGGCAGGGGGGTGGAAAGAAAGAGGAGGAGGAGGGGGGGGGTCAATGTAAATGTTATTGCTGTGTGAGCTCATTTGATCAAAGTCCTGGAAAGGTTAAGCGAATCCAATCTGGTTTTGTATGGCAGAGTGCAGACACAGGCGCGAGGGGAGAAACCCCCAGGACGGAGAATGGATTATCATATTGGCGCTGGAGTAGCAGGGGCCTCCGACGGACAGTTTACCCTGCCCGTAATGCGTTTAGACAGCAATTGGCCTTAATAACCTTTATTGACTTCAGCGGGTCAGTGCCAAGAATCTAATTATCAAAGTGTATCAATTTCATTGGAGTTTAGAGTTGCACCGCTCATATAATTATTTTAAGGTCGGGCCGGGGCAATTAATCCCCTCTCCACTTATTTGATGGCTTTGTAAAACATTATAAATGTTATGGTTTTCTGTTGTGCGTTTCACCGTAAATAATTTCAGGGAGCAATTTTTTTTAATGTATTATTTGGAGAGCTCGCCACGCTGGTCCGGCTCAGGGAAAAAGCAGGATATTTAGAAAGCGAGAGGCCAAAGCTGAATCGTGTTGCAGATGTTTACCGGCAGTCGCTTCTCTCTTTCACTCTCTGTTTTACTCGCATAGCAGGGCAGAGTTTTATACCCGCTTTATATGCACACATGGAACCCAGATTAATTATAAGTGTGAACTAAACAGTAAACTGTTTAAAGAGCATTTTTATTGCTTATTATGAAGCCATTTATTATCTCTTACATTAAATCACACTAAGCTTCTGCTTCATTTTGTGCTGCTTTTTAAGCTGTATACTGGGCTTCTAGACTTATACAAGTAATATATTACAATTCCGCGTGGTTCTTATGAATATATGTGTGCCTATATATGCGTGTGTGTCAGTGAGTGTGTTTGTCTTCATATGTGTGTGTGTCTGCACATGTTTTTGTGTGTGTGCTGTGGGTACGTGTGTGTACGTTTGCATATATAAGTGTATGTGTGTCCATGCTTGTGTGTGCTTGTTTGCATGTGTTTGTGTCTGCATGTGTGTGTGTAGGTCTGCATGCGTCTGTGTGTCTGGATATGTGTGTGTGTGTGTGTGTGTTTCTCTCAGTCTGTCTGGGTGTACAGTGTGTCCACGGTGTGTATGAAGGAAGTGAATGTGCAGCTGCACAGTAGTTTATCCTTCATTGACAGTCAATGCGTGCTGTTACCTGGATAGTAGCAGCTGTTTTTCCTTATCGCACAACATAGACTAGAGGCCTAATCCACACGTTCATTATTGCACAGCCTTGTTTACCCGCGGCTCTATATTAGCTTGCTTGCTTTGCCCTATTTAGACGGAGCCGTATAAAAAAGAAATTACTCAAAGATTATTGTTATTATTCATTTAAAGAGGAAATATATGGCTGATAATACATTTTACATCACGCGGCAGCTTGTGTTTGGAAATATAAAATGAAAAGAAGCAGGAAGGGAAGGAGAGAGAGGGAGAGAGGGGAGAAAATGTAGCGTAAGTCGCGGTGCAAAGGTATTTGCAATTCTCTTTGAAGTCCCTATTCAACAGGGTAAGCTGAATTTTCGGCAGCGCCTGATAGTGTTCTGGGTAAATGCTTAAACCCCTTTAGAGAATTTTCATGGGCAGATACGCGGTGGCTTGAAGGGAGCGTTTATGTTACCTGGAGCCAATGCAGCCTGCAGCTTTGTACCTAAAGACATACAGTAGTAGTGAATGGAATCCCACAGAGGTTTGTCTGTGACAGAATCTCACCGCAACATCGCTGCAAGCCGGCGCGGGAAAAGAGAGCCGGGACGGTTTTAACCCTTCCACTCCTCAGCTGCACATCCCACGCATGGATGTATATTTACAAAAACACACACGCATGTATGGGCTTGTGGGTAGCCATAGTAAGTCCCCATGTACCGAAGCTTTATTGAAAATACTGATAGATGTCTGATGAAGGTCCTCATGACGATGCTGTTTTCAGTGCCACGACAATGTAACAGTTTGTGTTGCACCTGTTTTTCTATGCAGTTGAAAATGTTGCTCACTATTAATTTCTTATTTTTACGCTGGTAGCCATTGTGGAAGCCCCGTTTCATGCATTTATTTTGCATCAATTCTGCATTAATTTTTTTTTCTTAAATGTGACACAGTAGAGCAAAAATGATATATTGAAACACAAAACTCTGGTGTCTCTCAACCTACTACTGTAGTTACCAGGTCATTCCTTGTCACCTCCAATTGCTGAAAACAGAGAAAAACAACTTTAATTCCTCTTGGGGATGGAGCAATAGTTCAGTAAACATGCAGTAAAAAAGTGGGACTTGGCTTGGTACAGTGGCTTCAGACATACACACGCATGTGGCAGCTAATGGTAATTGCTCTGGTTGCCGTTACTCTACTGTGTGTTACATGTGTTCTACTGTGTGTCTTGATTCCTGAGTATTGCTGAACAATACCTGACACCGGTTACTCATCTTTTCTGTTTCAAAGCGATTTCCCGTGAAACGATTCCTCATTTAAAGCGATTAAGACGATTCCTCGTATGTGTGTAATTATTTCTCGCTAACAGGATAGAGCTCATTTTCCTGAGAGGTTTGGCGGGGAGTGCCGCGGCGCTTTCGATTCCCACAATACACTTTAGACCTGAGCCAACTCGCTTAGCGCTGCGGATGACTGAATATGGAATGTATGAGCGGAACTTTGCCATCATTTGTACTGTGTTGTTGCTGCGGTTCATGTCCCAACACGGAGACCTCGAATGAAACAATGCCATTGTTTTACGTCACTGCCGTTTATGACAAAAATGAGCTCATCCAAAAGCCTCACTTCCATTCTCTTTGTACCCGGAGCTGTCAGCTAATACACCTCATCTTTAGAATGGGGGAGGGAGGGATTTTTTTTGTTATTGACAGCAGTTTGGATAATTCATTTTGTTTGTCTGTGAATTGTGATGTTGACAGTGTTTCCACTGTATCGGCAGGCTTTGAAGGCGGCTCGTCTCGTTTTCTTAGAAAACAAATGAGCACTTTACAGAGACTGATCTGTCTTATCCGCTTAGCAGCTCCCTCAATCCCCGCATTTATTTACTCACTTATTTACTTACCTCTGTATTTATTTGGTTTGATTCCCCCCCACACACACACACAAACACACACACACACCCACACCCTAGCCGCCTCCTCCTTCTCCTCTTCTTCCTCTCTTCATCCTTGGCCCCGATCAGCAAGATAAGCCTTCAGAGGAGGGGAGATAACATCCATTAAAGTGGTAAAGAGGAATTATGGGGCAGCCCAGATTAATCACTGCTCAGCCTAATCGCATTCAGTGTGGACGGCGGGGCTGGCTGCGGGGCCTAGCTTCTTCCTGTGTCATACCAACAGAGGGAGAGAGATGGAAGGGAGGAGTGTGTGTGTGTGTGTGTGTGCGTGCGTGCATGCGAGTGTGTTGAAAAGTGCCTTTATGGGGGGAGAAAGTGAAAAAGATGAAAGAGAGATTTTTGAGCTTCTCATAGCAAAGCCCAGCGCTCCTCTAGCTGAGTAGTGATATTACCACTAACCAGCACTTGACATGTAATTATTCCAGTACTTTGATCCAGGTGTAATTGTTTACTCTCCCAGCCATGCATGTCAAAGTGGTAAAGGGAAATAAATTATCACTAACACAAAAAACATGTTGTTTGGTTACTAATAGCATAGAAACTCACTTTTTTCCCCACTTGTTTAATTTGTGAACTGTTCAGTTTTATTTGTGCAGTGTTAATCTTATAGTGTCCATTGAATATGGAATGTATGAGCAGAACTTGTCCATCATTTGTACAATATTTTTCCTATGGTTGATGATCTTCTGGGAACAGATAAGCATGTCTGTGGACATTTTAAAATGTGCACATACTGTATGTACTTTTTTTTTGCCCAAAATAAGTATAATCAAGTCAAGTCAATGAGAACAAGGATAAACTCCCACAAAAAAAGTTAGGGAAATATTAGGAAAAAAATGGAAGAAAGGGCCTCACAGACCCACTTCTTCTTCTTCTTTTTGGATCATTGTATTTTAGCACTTTGCTGTTTTTATCACTTCACTTTAGCTCACTTTACCACTGTAAAAAAAAAACAACTAAAAAAAACAAAACATTGAAATATTCAGAACTTTGAAATATTCCAGATAAGCCAGGTCTGAAATCTCGAGGTAAAAGAATAAATAAATAAAATGAAATAATAAAACAAACACTCCCCCACCTAATACAGGCTTTGGTTTCTGGCCAAGCTGCAAAGTCAAAAATCTCTAGATTTTCAACAATCTGTGATCCCAAATGACAGTTTTCATCTCTGTTTAGGGCAAGGGAGTGTCAGGCATACGGTCTCCAGTGTGGTTAAGGATATGGTTAAGGTGAAGATCAGATGCATAATCAGCGTTTTAGTTGAAAGGTTGCAGCTAGTACAGAAAATGGCACTCAATACCTTCCTCGCAGCTGCCACACACCCCACCTCCTCTAATTCTCCAAAGTCATCGGAGCAGCCATCGTGTTCGGCTGCTTAAGTGCGTAAAGCCTTCGTCGAGAACAATGAGTGGAGAGAATGGGGTGATCCTGACGGGAAGACACTGTAAAATTGTCTGATTCGCTTGAAGAATTGCAAAGAAAAAGGAGAATTATGGGAAAAGATGTCTGCGATAATTGTGGAGTTTTTTTTTGGAGGGGGGGGTAAGGGGGAGGGAGGGTGAGGCGCTTGCCAGGGGTGAAGGGAAGAGAGAGATAATAGCAGGATTTAAGCCGGCATCAGAGAGCGAGGGAGCGAAAGTGAACGAGGAGGAAAATGAAAAAAGTGATGCTGCAGACAGGGGGATGCGAGTACAGTCGAGAGGAAGTACAAGTCCTAGGAGCATGCTGGGAAGTTCCAAGCTTTGTTTCTCTGTCTGCGCACCTTTCACAACAAGGCATGTATGAAGAGGATAACCCGACGGAGATCAAACCTGATGTGTGTGTTTGCTGGTAAAGCACATTCTCTCCCCCTGTAATGTCTCAAGGCAGTCAAAACGTAGGGGGAAAAAACAAAACACTAGTTCCCGAAAACCACACTGTGATGTTTCAAGTGATGTTTTTAGACCACTTTAGTAGCCAATATTACAGTAATTAGACATGTCCCACTCGATGTCAGAGGAAAGGTCAGTGCAGGAGCAGATGGGAAGATCGGAGCGGCCTTTACTTTGGGGCTGTACCACAGTGATGAAGCTCACAGGGGCTATCGTTCCAGGTAGTGAGATGCTCCCCCTCTTCATGCCCTTCCCCTGCAGATAGAGCGATCCGGTGGGCGGTGTTAAATGGGTGAGATGTAGGACAGTGTAATTAACGCTAGTCCTTTAGCGGGCCCCGCCTCGCTCCGCTGGGAGCGCCCGATATAGCGCTCATTAATTCCTATTTGTGTGTAATGAGAGGGTCATGTTGGATGTAATAAATGGCTCTTTTATTTGGGCGAGAGCTGCAGGGCGGCATCCTCTCCTGGCTAACAGTCTCATAAACACCCTTTAGCCGCTCTCATCAGCCTCCCTGGGTGGGGAGCAGCCTCACACACACACACACACTTGCACACACTCATAGCACAAGGAAGGTGGGATGCGCTACTCACTGGGGATGCTGGGAAGAATAGAGTGTTATTTGCGAGAAATTCAGGTATGTTCTGAGGCGCATTAATAACCCTAACATCCCTGTTTTACATTAATGATAGAAGTAGCCAGTAATAACAGGGTATCCGCAGATTCCTAAGTCTTAAAATAAATTGTCCACATTTAAGACCTTAAAAGTATTAAAATAGTGTCCATTTTCTTATAGTGCTCCTTTACAGTTTCAGAAAAGTGGAAAATAGGCTGGTTTTGCCAGCTTTGATTCGTTATTTTATGTGTTTTATTTATTTATTTATGTTTGTAAATTGGTCTTAAATTTAGTTACAGGTAGCTTTACAACTAGGGGCGGGAATCTTTGTGAATCTCAAGATTTGTTTTCGATTCATGGTGTCACGATTCGATTTAAAATCAAATCTTGATTCATCACAATTATCTACACTATGCGATTCAATACATAGATGGTAGACGTGATAAGAAAAAAAATGTATTATGTATTGCATTCAATTTACTTAGTTCCTTTTTATTAATTAGTGTATATCACCCTGCACAGTGGAACACTTCTTCCCAGGTTTTCTGGGTAACGTCTAGTCGGGTGAGCGTGTAAGTTTGAAAATTATTTTTTTTTAACCAGCCCAAATTAAAACAGCCTTGAAAAGTCTTTCTGAAACCTGCAGGTACCATGAATACACATCAATACCCATAGGCCATCCTGGTACAGCAGCTAAACGTGTCAGCAGTCTTTCTGCCTGTTCACATTTAAAAGTTATTAGTTCTCACCACTGTACAGTCTGGTGATGCTGTGGACTGTCTGTTGACAACACAGCTAAATATGTAAAAGTTGACATAATTAACATAACCAGAAACATCACAGGCAAACAAAAATACAAAATAGATTTTTATGATGTTGGCTCATCATTGGTGTTTTTCCTTTTAGCCCCGCTTCAGCAAATTTATCCATAGAGCCAACGTTTTTTCTAGAACATACAAAACTAATCAAGAAAAACTGAATGGTATTCACAGCACAACAGTCCAGGCCTGTACTGTTTAAGGACTTGAGCTGTTTTGTTTTGGACTAGTTGTTCTGCAGTATATTGTTTATGGTAGTGAGCCCGCAATTGTGGAGATCTTTATCTACTGCACTGTATACTGCAGGCCTAGTTCTTCCCTGTCATTCACTGCTCACTATACTTCTATAGGCCCTGCACACTGTATGTCAGACTAGACATATTGTATGAAGGCCCGTCTACTTTCCCTGCAGGAACGCGTGGTTTCGAGCCAGATGCAAAAAGTGAAGAATCGCTACACTTCAGACTTCTTGTAGTCAATCAAAACTTTGTTAGTGGCGCATTTCAACCCCTGCAGGCACATTCCCCCTCTAAAACAAGATTCCTCTGTGTGAGCGTGCCTAGATGGATGGAAACCCTTTTTATTGGTTTAGCATTTTTGAAGACATGAGGTATGGTGCAGTTTGTGTAACACTGTAACTCTCGGGGCTTAGAATGGCTGGCTTTGGCCCCAGTCAGCAAAAAGCTTTTTACTGGCAGGAGAGTGAGGTGCTGATCACAATCTGCTATCTAGCTAGAATCTAGACGCAGCTTTCACGTATTGAAAGGGAGAAAGGGGGTTTGAACAGAGCAGAAGGTACTTGTGAGCAAGTGTCGCGCTCATCGCAAACATCTCTGTCCTGCTCCCTCGTCTTTGTCCTAAATTAGCCCAAGCGCCTCTCAAAGCTTTGTCGTGACGGACGATGATGCATTTCTACCAGGCCAGGAAGAAGTGTGTGTGAGTGTGTGTCTCTGTGTGTGTGTGTCTCTGTGTGTGTGTGTGTGTGTGTGTGTGTGTGTGTGTCCCTTGTCCCAGCTAGCCCCCTGTAATGGAGGCCTGCTGTAAACATCTGCAGAGCTCATTCAGACTATGAACTATGTGGTTTAGCCATTAAACCCCCAACTGGATCCACACTCCTGATCGTGAGACAGGGACAAGAGCTTTGCGAGAGAGGGTGGGGTGGGGGATTTGTATGTGATACTTGTGGGCCCTTTGGACTGCAACCCGAAAACAGATTTGCCTTTTCTCTTCCCACCAAAAGGGAGCACCACAAAAGCCCTGTAGGTTCTGCTTCATTTGACCCCATGGAAAGCATATGTCCTGCCACCGCCGCAGCATTCTGCCCAGAAGATGGACTGCAGTCGGGGCCATAGAAAGCGTCCCGGCCCACTCCAGCGTGTCACAATGCCTTCAAACAAAATCACTTGTCAGGGGATCTTCCCTTTCTGGGAGTGTCTCTATTCTCTCCCCCCACACACACCCTTTGTCACTTCAAACATGTTGCTCTGATGTTTCAGACACATTTTTCTAATGTTTTACACTCCATATAATCCGCTGTGTGCAGGGAAGCCCCACTTCAGGGGCTGACGTAATTGATGGCGTCCGCGACCTTGCAAGGGTCAATCTGGCAGAAAGGCCATGCCATCTATCACCACGGAGATCGCAAGAACAGCCTGACACACACACACACGTGCACGCACACGCGCACACACACACACACACACACACACACACACACACACACACACACACACAATAAAGATTAGGGCTTTGCTTTGCCTCTAAGAACTAAAGTGTCTTGAAAAGCTAAAGTGTTTAGGATTCCTCAATATGAAAAATGTTTTTCCAAAGAAACCTCAAGATGGGAGGTGAATAGAATTGATTTTATGGCTCAGTTATGGCACTGATTCATAACTAATGGGGAGTACTAATGGGTAAATACTAGAATCCGTGAAATATGTCTGCATAATTATATCCTAATTTCTTCATTATCACAGAACCATAAATGAAGCATTTTTTTTTTTGGAGTGTTTGACAGACCTTTTTTGAAGGGTACCTCGAAGTAAACGCTCCTTCAGTTTCAATTAGAAGAACTACTCAATGTTTCACAAATAACTCAAAAGACTCACACACACACACACACACACACACACACACACACACACACACACACACACACACACACACACACACACACACACAGAAAATACCCCCTTCTATCCTTTCTAGACCATTCTATTGCCCCATTGTCCTGCTCATCTGTGTTCATCATATCAAAAGTCATGGAGCTTCAAAGAGTTGAAGACAATCTTGACCGGTGCTGAGGCCATATTGACATCCTACATACACATACACCCATACACACACACACACACACACACCCTTTATCTCCATCAGCCAACCTTAATGGAAACTGAGCAAATCAAATTTCAGATACGTCTCAATTTTGCGCTTTCTTTAATCACGTGATAGCAGGCAGACGGTAGGAAAAAAACACACAGCACACTTTTTATGACTGCAAGTGTGATGTCACAGGAAAGTGAACGTGGCTGGGGCTTATTTCTTCCTGGGCTAATATAATTTTTCCAGCGGTGGAGAATCTCCCCCCCCCCCCCCCCCCCCAGGAGAAAAGTAACTCGCGGTGGCACGCAGCAAACACACACAGATCCCTCGTCCAAACTGGAACTGGCCCTGGCAGGATCATAGCTCCCCAGTTGTTCATATCGGCGAGCAGAAGCTATCCATTACCCCGAGCAAGGTGCCTGATGCCTTTTTCCACCAGCGGTCGAAGTGATATTGGTTTCTTGTATTAGCAGGGAGAAGGAGACGGAGAGAGAGCTAAGGGGCTGCTGTCTGCCAAACTCCCACTCCTCGGGCCTATGAAATAAGATGTCAGGGCAGTTGAGCTTAAACCGCAGCAGGAGTCAGCGGAGTGTCAGGAGATTCGGAGAATAGGGCTGGAACTTATAGCTTGAGCTAGCGTGCTAATGTGCTAACCATGGAGACAGGCAAGAGGACGTCAGGGAGGGAGCAGGATTGACAGCAGGGGGTGCCATTCAAGTCTGACATCTCATTTTATGTTATTTCAACGGTTTAAAACAATGGTCTTCAATCCTGGTCCTCGGGACCCAAAGTACTGCTGGTTTTCTATCCTACCAGGTAGGTAACTGCATTCACATGGCATCCCAAGTGTGAAATAGTCCCAATTTAGATGACTAGAATGAAAACCAGCAGTGCTCTGGTCATGAGGACCAGGACTGAGAAACACTGATCTAAAACAGTCCACTATTTGAAGAGTTTAATTCCAAAATGAGTAATCCACCATTTGAAAAGAAAGCATACCTTTTCTTTAAAAAAATGATTGCTGGCATGAAAATAAAGCACACATTGGGTTACTAATAAAGTCCTAAATCATATGAGACATCACCCATCCATAAGATGAAACTTAAATTATCCCTGTGGGGAATTTGGCTGATCTTAACACCTTTGGTTACAAAATAGTTTACATTTTTGAGGATGGAATCTTCTGACTTTTAAAAATATTGACTGATGAATTTCAGGTAGCAACATTTTTCCAAAAATGGATTCAGGGCATTTTTGAACGAAGCCAGAGAACTAAGAGAGAACTAAGACTTTTTTGATCTCACCAGATATAGAGTCTGGAGCTGCTACATAGAGAATGAATTTGGAAAGATGATAAAGGTTACTAAGAGAGCGCCCATGGGGATTTTCTGGGAATAAAAGGTACATAGTCTGGTTCAGAAGCAATAGCACGACTGTAGAGTGAAGCTCATTAGGGTATAAAAACTCAAACATCATGTGGGTCCACAAAATCAGTCAGCCGTTCATTGTCTATGGGGCAGTTTGCCTTGACTGTCCCATAAGAACAACATATGTGGGTTATTAAATTGACCCCTTAAGGCCATCGTTTATTTGTGAGACGGTGGCCATGAGGATAGAGTCTGTCCTGTAATAGAAAGACAGCGGGATCAATCCCCGCAACAGCCACAACGTGTTCATCAACCACCGCGTGTCCTTTAGCAAGACTGAACCCCTACCTGCTCGCTCACTGTAAGTCACTCTGGATTCGAGTGTCAGTTAAATGTCTAGAATGTAAATGTTAAATGTAAAATGGAATGTCGTGGAGGTTCGGAGCGCCTGCGTGCCGTCATTATTATGAGTGAGGGGCCCCAGCGGTGGCCCAGCAGTCATAAACAGGAGGATGGATTACTAGGCAGGGCCCTGCCTGCCTCCATATGGGCACACAGGCTGGTTGGCACACGCAGATACAGGGGAGTCTGCCGCCGTGTCGTTGGGCCTGTTACACATGCTACTGCCAGGGAGACGGGCGTGGAGGCTGCCAGTTAGACAGACAGAGGTGGGCATGGGAGGGGTGGCTGCATGGTGGGAAATTAACACCAGCCACCAGCCAAAACCTGGGGAATGTTTGGCTGTGGCTGGTGAGTTTGTCGACTCTACCGACCTCTTGGGTAGGTAACCAACCATCATTAAGAGGCTCTGTCCTGTTCTAGAAATCATCCTTGGCTGGTAAAATAGTGAATGTTTCTGGTGAATTTTGGGTGGCTATTGTAGGCTGTAGACATAAAAGTTTCCTAGCTAGGTGCCAATGGGCTTAAGAGTGCTTTGGGTCCCCTGAAAGTCCTGGTCTGATGTCAGCTATGGCATTTCATGGGGTGTTAACAGCTTCGGAGACACCCTGGCGGTCAGCTGGTAGCACTGTTTTATGGAGTGTCGACCTTCCTGTGCCGCATGCATCTTTTTTTAACCTTCCTCTCACTTTTAGCGCTTGCCTCTCATTATACTGGAAGCTATGCGGTGACCTAATTTTTAACGGATGTACACCGCATCGCGCCGTGTGCTGTAACAAACCTAATCGCCCTGTTTGGTTACACTGTGTCGAATGAGTGGCATGTTGTATGGGATGGAATAGACAGATGCTTGTTGGTGTTAAGATACAGTCCTGGTTGTAGGTGTTAGTGAGCCGCCCCAGGCTGCCCCCCCAGCCAGCCTTCACTTGGAATGCTATCATCACTCCAGCCCTCCACCAGCCGGCACATCACCTCAGCCCGGCTGCGTATTTGTTTACCTACCCTGCCTCTGAACGGGGCCCGGAAATGTTTATGCCTACCCGCAGTATAAATACACAGGGGTAGGTTTTGGGTCCGGGGCTGAGGTTGCGACCCAGGCCCTCCTTGTCCTCTCGCTCACCTCGCGGTGTGGCCCGGGTCAGGGGGACATCTCTGGTCAGCATCAGGCGGGGCGGGGCGGTGGCTGAGGACAGCTACTGTCATCCAGGGGTAAATAGAAGGAGAGAGGGGGCCGGTTAGTGCTAACACAGGCCCAGAGATAAAGGGCTCTGGTCTGGCCGAGGTTGACTGAGGCTGGGCTTGGCCAGTAAACAAGCAGCGGGGCATCTAAATGGCCCGGGGATCAGCCTGGGGCTAAACCTGAAGGCCTCACTCAGCACCGGGTCTTCTAAACACAACATCACACACACACACACACACACACAGAGGCAGGCGGCTCGGTAACACACACTCACATTATCAGAGACACACATACCCGCAAGAACTAGCAGAGGGACAAACATAAAGAGAGGCTTGCTAACACACACATGTACACACACTCCCTTAAAACAGAGGCTGTCGCCAATGTGTTTGCCAAGGTTTAATGGCAGAGGTGAGCAGAGTTCAGTGTGTTGGCAGGCGTTAGGTACTATATTGTTGGCCTCTGTCATCATCTGTGTTGGGACAGAAAAACTTGATGATGCATTTTGGCCATCAGTGAACCCGTCACCTCCAAAACCCCTGTGAAGGAAATGCTCCCTCAAGGGACATGAACTCTTGATTTTATTGCAAATTATTTATTGATAACATTTCTACCTTTGATTTGTATTTCACTATATTAAATGTTTCCATAATTCAGGGGTTATCATCATTCCTCTGAAGCTCAGGCAGTCCAGTGTCTGGTTCTATATTTATCTTCAACAGTGAATTTATTATTCTTACCTGTTGCGTTTATGGTCATGGAATCAATAGCTTTTTTCACAATGCTCACCAATCCAATTATTTGTTTTAATTTGCTCTTTTCGAACAACAAAATGAATAATGTTTTTGTATTTTTTGAGGTCAGGTTTAGCCTATAAGGGTGCAATGTCTTGCCTGCCTTGCAACTCAGTCCCTAGTTCCCGGCTCAGCTTCAGGAAGAGCTGAAGCAAGCTCAGAAACCGCGTCAGAGCAGGTTTTGGATCAACTACGGATCACTTGTGCTCCGTCGCCGCGCTTGAATCGCTGACACAACGCAATGCGGCCAGTGCGGCAATATGATGTCTACCGGCTGAGATGGTGATACACTCTGAATGCACTTTCTCGCAGTTTCTTATCCCGTCAATCATCCCGGGGGAACGGGGTTTGATCCAAAACGGAAGGTACAGTTTCCATAGGGCGTACAGCCGGCCCCGCTTCCTCCTGGTCGCCGCAATCTTCGGTGTCTCCTCCGAGTCAGGTGTAATCAGTCACACGCTGCCACATGTTTTGACACCTGTCCTGTGTGGTGTGGAGGAAGTAAGCATAATACTCTGTCTGAAAATCACACTCCTCTCCTTTGGAAACACACACACACAGACAATCAAACCCGTCTTCACACGAATTAAGACAGACAGGTGGATTGTCAGAGAGGGATTAAAAAAAAGAGAGGGAGAGGAGAAGAAACGAAGGGTTCCCTTACATTGTGGGTTTTTTGAAAAAGAGGGGCTGGATGACTGAGGAGGCGAGTGCCTGTTAATGGGAAGAAATGAACGCGTTTGACTGGTGGATGTGACGGGAAGAGACTGCTCTTAACAAGGCGTCAGAGTCAGTCAGAGTTACAGATCCATCACTTCTCAGAGGCTGGGAGGAAGGGGGGGAGACATTTAAGGATATTCAGAGAGAGTGAGAGAGAGTCTGTGAAGGGTAGAGAGAAAGAGAGAGACGGTGAGGGGAAAGAGGGATTTGAGCGTGGCTGACAGCGCTGCATTTAATTTGGGCTGCCAGATCCCTTTTCATTTGACTCCCTCTCAACCGGCTTAGAGGCTGCCGAGGACTTGGAGGCGAAGGTTTGCCAGGATGTCTCAGATTAGCGCTGATGCGCCACGTCACACTCTAAGCCGGCCTGTAATTCATGTTCAACAGGGGGATACTCACACATTACACTGTGCTGTGCAGGACGTGATTAATTGACTCACACTCTAATATTGGGTGTAATTTGCCCATCCTCTGATGTGAAACTGACTTTATACTAGACTTACTGTATGTCGCCATCCCAGGGATGTTATAATGGAGTCTTGGCTCAGAGCAGCTTGATTTTTAAACTGAGGTTAGGAGCTAAGGGATGGGGGAATTGCTTTAGGTCGTCCTCCCATGTGTTTTACAATTTAGTGGAACAGTCGATAGAACCAAATAGTTTTGATGTGCTGCTCTCAAGGATGTAGTGGAGGGTAAACCCGCAGACAACTCAGTTTAGCCGCCTTTTATGGCTGACATTGATCTTTATGACGTAAATTCATATTACACATCTTACTAAGTAGCATCAAACTGATGGAAGTTATATGAAGAGGGGTCTTTAAAGAGAAAAAAGCATCAAATATCGCTATTTCTGGCCATTCTGTGGTTTACCCACCTGTACCACTCCATCACTGGTTGTTGTACTTGACACACTTGCTTAGCACTTTTGTTTGCTTCTGTTTTCAGACCATGCTGATCCTGTCCACGGTGGAGGAGGAGGGCCGAGCGGAGGAGGGCAGGAGGGAGATGGCAGAGACTCTGCTCGCTGCCCTGACAGACAGACAGCAACAAAGACAGACATGGAGAGACAGGTAAGACAATGTACCAGCAACTTCGTTCCCCACATTCAACAGCAACAAATAAATCACTGACAGACACTCTGCCAAGCACCGACATTGTCTCATACTCAAGACACCAGCACACAGACAAATGAAAAGTTTCACTCCAAGTGCATTTTGGAAATTGAGGTTCACTGTTTTTTTTAGCTGATTAATTTTATAACTGATTATGTAAAATGCTACTGTTTTTTAAGCAAAAGTTTGAAGTTAGCTCCTCACTTAAACAACAATCACTTGTGAGACTTAGTTTCATGAAAGCAAACATTTTGTAAGATAAGGAATTCAATTCTTGAAATGGTGGAAATTTAATTTCAGAAATTTTACTTTATTCCTATTAAGGAGAGTTTAGGATATTATAGCATGGTGCACTAGATTTATGTTTGAAAACATTCTTCCATAAATGTCATTTCAGGCTACACAATAAATTGTGTATAGCTGTACATTGCGACTTTAGTTTCTACAATTGAAAGCCGTAGGATATGTGTGTATTGGCAATTTGGAAATGCTTTATTTAGAATGCCCACTGTAGTGTAGAATAGTCAAAATGTTGATATAAGAGGCCAAAATTGCAGTAAAATTATGTTGTTCAAAGCATCAAGACTATGGATGATTAATAATTGTGATCACATCTAGCAAAATAATCAGGAATATCACTTTAGCCCTACTTTCATTCCTACTACGCAGTTGATGTGAATTCCACAGATAGGCAGTGTGTGTTTGAGTTTGTTTGTGGTCCTTGGGCCTGGCAGCTATCACAGCTATCACAACGACACGTGTGTCTTGGATAAGCCCGGTCACTTCCTTCCTCCCAGATAAGAGCGGGGAGAGCAGGGATTAGAACACTGGCCATTCATTCAGATAAAGAAAGGCCTCACACACAAGACAATGTTATTTTAGCTGTTCCTTCTCTCAGCCACTCTCTCCCCCTCAGCACCAGCAAGGACACACACAAACACACCGGCAGGCGTGCATACACTAGATCTGCATTCACATATGTTTCACTGCCTGTTGTCTCTATCAACGGATTTGACCTCAGTGTCAGACACATGCACACACTCACACACACACACACTTTGGGCCAGACAAGACTCAGACCTTGAAGAAAGCCTAAGCGCCGAGGGCAGAATCCACAGACTGCAGATTCCTGCGAGCAACATTTCTTTTCTTTTGAAACATATTACGCCAACTTCCCCCGGTGTGACAGCCCTCATCCTTCCATGCAGCCCCTCTGTTTTGAAGTGTCCCCTCCAGTTGACCCTCAGCTGCGCCCCGTCCAGATGAGCCTTGTAAACAGACTGTTTCCACACACCTCGCCGTGCCGCGTTGACGCCTGCAGCCTCACAACTCTGATGTAGGGCCTGCTCCGCTAGTGCATTCCAGCAGCAGGTGCTGAAAGCTAGAAACCATCCCGCCACACCCACCCCCAGCCTAACAATCGCCAGCCCCCCCCCTCCGTTCCCCCACCACCCACAATGCAACGTTGCCACCTACTAACCATATCCAGCCCTAGCCTAAGCTTGAGAACCTGTATCACAGACCAGGACAGGAAATGCTCAGTCCTTGTCGGCAGGGTGGACAGAAGTTTACTCTATCAGCAGTGAAGGGAGTGATTAGATTAGTTTGGGAGGGGGGCAAGTGTCCCACACACAGGGCTGTAATGCGTTTGAACTCCGACTGCTCTCTATATCTCTTCTCTCCTTTACACACATGAAATGCCTGTCCCCTGCCCCCCCCTCTCCCCCCATTACAAAAAGCCAGGGGTCATCTGTCAAGTGGCTGTCAACAGATAGCATTTACACGAAACTAAACACATGGCCATGTGCAATGTTAAGTGAGACGCGCTGATGCTGAGTAGAGATACGGTGCAGATGAGGGCAAAGAACTGACGCGCCAGTTCTTTGTGGAGGAAGAAAGAGTTTGTATTTGTTTGTGGATTCTGCTAAGAAGCAAAGTTATTGTTTTGAATTGAAGATGGAGTGTGCATTATAGAAGCAGAGGCAGAGAGAGAGAGGGGATTTAGTTCACTTCGGTCTGATGCATTCAAACCTTCATTTATTTCCATAAAAGCACTCACCGGAATGGGACTTTTGAAATTAATTTGCTGATTCATTTTGCTGCTTTTTTTATATTGAGCGTCCTAATTAGGTTTCCGCGCAATATGCAACAGGCAGGCTTTTATCATCATACTGCCTTTTGTTTCCATGGTTGCCATTCACCACATAATACTAGCAAAAGGATGGAAAAAAAGAAAAAAAAAAAGAATGATTGATGACTCTTGCTAGGGGCACATAAACATAAACAACCAGCACTGATTGATTAAGTTTCTCTGTGGCTTTCGTTTCTTAAACACCAGTTAAAGCAGCACTCTGTGCTGTGGAACCTGGGCCTGCTAGCTGCCACTCTCTCCCTCCAGGGCATTTTTAGCACCAGCAAGAGGAAAGAAAGAGAAATTGGACCCGGTGACCACTGGGTCTTCACAAGTGACTTATGGGTACTCAGAGTGACTGATGCCTCGGCTTTCCCCGCCAGCAGAGGCAGTCCATTCATTCACTCAGAGCCAATGAAGTTATGAGAGCTTTTTTATTCTTATGAGCTTTTCTGGTAACTGGGTTTTCCCGATGCACATGGTGAATTCTTTGATAGATGCTGCCCTCCGTGTCCCTTTGGTAAATGCCCCGTGAGTACCCTCGGAAATAGGAATTATTATATGGGTGGGTGACTGTACCGTAGCGCGGCAGTTGAATATGCCACGCAAGAAGTGCAGATTGAAGAGCAGCCTGGAAATGTATCCTCAACCGCCCAGAAGGGACAGCCTCCTGGCAGCAGGACTATTGGGATAGGAAATGACGTATCTGTTGGTACCAGAAGTGTTAAGATTGGAAACGCTGTAACTGTGCTGGAATTATTTGGATTTGAAAATGCATGGATCTAGTTTCACTCCTACGCAGATGCCATAAAAGGAGGTTTCATTGTTAGGTTGGAGTCAAACGGCAAACATCCACAAAAAACCCAACAATGTTCCATAGTGTGACGCTAATGTCAGGTTTTTGACTCTACGCCCACGGCCACCTTGGACCCTCCTGGGCGAGGTGACCTCAGGCTGACCTTCCAGAGCCTAGAGGTCACTGCTCTGACCAATAAAAAAAAAAAA
This sequence comes from Centroberyx gerrardi, assembly GCF_048128805.1. Taxonomy (NCBI): domain Eukaryota; kingdom Metazoa; phylum Chordata; class Actinopteri; order Beryciformes; family Berycidae; genus Centroberyx; species Centroberyx gerrardi. Next base: position 26,084,874 of record NC_135997.1, on the reverse strand, counting down.
AGCCTGCTTTGTCACAGCCGGCGAGCAAACACTGAAGGGAACAGCTGTGAGTTTTGTACTGACCATGCAAACTGCTGTAGGCTTTGTAAGGTCATTATATGATAATGAAAATCATTACAGAATTACATGGGGGTTTAGGACATGAGAGCAGCGGGGAGGGGAGGGGAGGGCCACATTGGGTTTGATAAATGGACTGTGAAGGTGCCCATCTGGCCCTCTCTATGGCTTTTTCTTCCTCCTCTTTCATCCGCTCTCCTCCTTTACTACCCCTCTTTCATTCCCCTCCTCTGTTCTCCAGCGGGCCTGTGTAAAAGCGAGCGGGCCTGTAGTGAAAGATTAACAGAGTGCAAACCCAGCTCACCTCTATGGAGCGGAGAAGAGAAGGAGGTGAGACGAGGGGGGCAGGCGGAGGTGTTTATGACCCAAAGCAGGGTTTGTGCCTGACTTGGCAACCCCTGTCCTCCCTTCTCTCAGTGTGGGCCGGTAGGAGAGTAGGCAGCCACTGACCTTTGGCATGGGAAACAGTTGGACAGCTCAGGATGTGTAAATCAAGAAGTAGCTGTAGTTTGGGGGGACTTGGGTGTTATTTTTTTCTTTAACATTTTTTAAACAAACTCTGAGGTTTGAGATTAAATATCTACTATCCGGCCAAGAAAGCAGCATCATGACAAATATTGCAGAAAGACAGCATACAACATATACTGCACCTACAACAATGTAAATAACCAAAAATGGCAATTAAAAATAACATATCGAGTAAATACAGTCAATTAACTATGCAAGCACTCAAAAGGCAGTAGGCCAAGTCAAGTAGAATCAAGGGCCAAGTCTCAATAGATTTTTATTGAGTCTGCCTCAAAATCCTTCATAATCATTTTAAACTCACCAAGAGAGGCCAGCTCGTTCAGTTTTAAATCATTTTGCAATGAGTTCCTGGCAGAGGAGGCAGAGCGTACTGTATAAAAAGCAAAAACAATTCCTTTTACCATATGATGTCATCATCATGGAAAACCAGTGACCTCATAACATTACACTTCCTGATTATACAAGGCCTTTTTTCCCTATAATCTATGCAGCATGACTTGAATATAATTTTGATGAATGTTTAAATTAATGCAACAAATCACTGTGTCAATAAGAAGCGGTCTGAGCTACAGTATGTGTCCAGGAGGCAGTTTCTGGGAGTCTTGTATTTCCATGTACATGTAGTTAGGAGTTGAGTATTATCTTTCATATTAAGTAAAACATGTAATTTAAAATAGTTAATTTTGTACCATTTTAATTTTTTTTTTTTTTTATTGCAATCTATTAAAGGCGGAAGTCCACTTTATCGTGTAATTGGAATTTCAATTCACCTTCTGAATGGACAGGGAATTCCTGACACCCTAACCTCGCAGGTTAGGGTGTCACTATAATAGATACACACCCCCATATACACTGAGAATCTGTGGCGCAGTACATCTGCTGCCTATGTGTATTACTATTCTCCAACTTGTTGAGAGTTAGTGAGGTCTTTATCCCAGCACAAAGGCAACATCAGCTGACATGACTAGCAGAGTTAGGGGACAGAGAAGGAGGTCCACAGGTCCACAGCTGCACTCATCACTCAGCTGTCCAGCTTGACCTCTGACCCCTCAGGGCCATCTCCCAGCCTCCATCGCCTCTTTGTTTCCTGCCATTGTCATCCTCCCCTGCCCTCACCTGGGCAGAGCGCTCCCACACAAAGGCCCCAGTCTGTCATCAAACCCAGGGGTCACCGGGGGCCAGCAGGGGCCGGAGTGCCGGGGCTGAAGTTGTGCCCGGCCGGGGGTGACCCCGCCGGTGTTGTCAGCTACCAGTTGCACCCCTGTGGAGAGGCACAGAGAGGGAGAAAAAGCAGGAGAGAGACCCTCTTCGGCTGTCACGTCTTCCCCGGAGTGGTGACATTTCCTTTGTGCTGTCCCTGACAGGCCCCGCCCCCCTTCCCTCACCGGGGTGGGCCAGGGAGTTAGGAGACAATGGAGGTCCCCTGTCCCAGATGGGAATTTGAAAGATTGTCAGTGTCGTGTCCACAATGAAGACGGACAAACCGCAGACTTGGCCAATGACGGGCCTGATGAAAAGCTACTTGGCCTTAGAGATGGAGACGGCATACTGTGGGGAGGGTCAACTTACTACAGACAACTTACTCTCTTTACACACTCAGCCGTTTGCAGTGTACGAGTTCCCATAGACCTCCAGCCAAGCCGTCATCTGTTCGCCAGTCAGCACAGAAGTGGATGGGAGGGGTTTCTGACAGCGTCAGCGTGTGGTTCCGTGTCTTTTTCTGTCGATCCTCGTGCGGCATCTCAGCGGCTGATCAGAGCTGATGGCGGAGGTTGTGGGATGAAGTTATGAGAATGTGACATCAAGCTTTAGCACCGTTAATGAGTGGGTTTAATTAGCGAGGAGTGGCGGTGGTGTTTGGGCTGGCGTCGTAAAGCAGCGTGCGGGTTGGGCGGGCGGGCCTGGCCGGGCGTGTTGTCAACCAGGCCTGTGTGATGTAAGTTGCAACCTGAGGGGACAGGTTAATCAGATCTCCCAGACATGGCCCCATATTTGCCTCTACATCACCCCCCACAACAGCAGCCCTGTTTCGCTAGCAGAACAGACATGGCTAGCTCAGTCTGTTTTCCTTGGCGCGAGCTGCCAGCCAAAAGTTTTGTTGGCTGCGCCTTTGATTCCCTTTACCTCGGGGCTTTGTTCGCCGCGCTCGTGGGCAAACACCTGTGTCTGGTGGGTGGGACTCTTCATCTTGCAACCATGCTCTCTCTCTCTCTCTCTCTCTCCCTCTGTCTCTCTCTCTCTGTTCTCTCTGTGTCTCTCTCTCTCTCTCTGCCACCTTCTCTTAACATCACTGGCACTGCTGTGTTCCTCGGTTCAGGGCGCTGGAGGAGAAAACAAATAAGGACATATCATCTGTCTCTTTCATCGCCGGCCAGCCTGTAATTAGCGCGAACGCCGTGGTTAGCCTAAGAAGCTGTCGTCTAATTTGTCTGTCTTTATCTAAAACATGTCTGTGTGGTCCCTCAGACGGGCTGCGTGCGTGCAGCGAGATCGCCTGTGGCCTGGGTGTTTGTGAGGTGTGTGTGTGTGTTTGATTGTAAATTATGAATTTCTCCCTCATGCACCCGCCCCTGTTTAGCAATCAGTCAGTTATGCATGACATGACCTGACCTCAGCAGAACCCCACAGCTGCTGTTGCCGTAGCGATCGTCCTCTCATCCTAGTTGGCTTCCAGGCTGGAAAGTACATGAGAGTATGTCTTATTCTTGCAGGAATGTGCTTTGAACAAGCTGACTGATGCTATTTATTCATCTTCACAGATAGCGCGCACACGCTCACACTGACGTAGGGACACACACACGCACACACACACACCCACACAAGATGTATTCCACACGTGTATACATGCAGCTCCATCTATCTTGCCCGGCTTTGAAACTAGTCAGTAATTAGACATTGAGATACATGCTTTCTCTCGTTTTGCAGTGAGGTGTCGAAATGTAAGCTTCGCAACTGGCAAAAATCAGTATCACACTCGCTCTTTGTTAAATTTCCCCGTTTGTCCTTGACTGAGTCACAACTGTGTTAAATTGCTTGCAGGTTTTAATGGAAACAGTAATTTCATAATTACACTTTTCACAGTAATAGCTTTGGCGATGCAATGTGGCGTAGAGAGAGAGAGAGAGAGAGAGAGAGTTAAAAAATGTCATTAAAAGTCCCACAGACATTTAAGCACACTTGTTGCAGAGACAGTCGCCTATTAAATGCTGCTGTTTTTTTTAATATGGAAACAACATTTTGTGTTGGGAAAAGGCAAAGTGGTAAGGGGGGGGGGGGGGTATGGGTTTGGGCCTGTTTTACTGGTAGTCAGGAAAACCAGGACATTCTTTCTGGTCAAACCCAAAATCCCAGAGAGCTGATAGAGCATGATGGGATAAGGATGTGTGGCAAGGGTGTGAAACAAACAACAAGAACATGGAATTATGGGTCGGCGGAGGGTGTGCTCACCAAAAACACTGTCATTAGACTATGTCTCTACTCTACGCTTTTATAATCCTGTTTGTTCTTGGGTTGTAACACATTAATTTTTAACTGTACCCGTTTAGGATTGCTGCGCTGAAATATTGTACATGAGAAAAAGAGCGTTGTATTAGCACTGCCTGTATGAGGACAAAAAAAAGCCTTTGACAGTGAGGTCATGAGCATGATGACGGCTGTGACCGAGAATCATGGGAAGTGTAGGCAGCTAGTAAACATGCTGGGGAGTTCCGTGTAGTCTCTGTGTCAGACTGTCTGTGGGAGCTGCAGGTGAACTCCACATTAGATGCTCATAAAGTCATGCAGTGGGTTGTGTGTGTCGTGTTTTACAGACACTTTTCTGTAAAAGCCTTTTCAGCGGAGAGGTTAAGCATTTTTTTTTATGGGGGGCTGAGCTGAGCCGGGGTCGGGCCTCTGTGCAATTAACTGGCGATATCCCCGGATAAACTGAAGTGACGTACGAGGCACACACACACACACACACACACACATTAGACGCACATGCACACCACATGCTCCATTCCTCTCCTCTTTCCTCCACCCCACCAGCCACTACCACCCCACCTGGGCTGCCCCCCCCCCTTCGCCCCCCCCCCCCCCCCATCTTTCTCCCCTCCTCCGTTAATTATAACCTACACCGCTGGAACACTTCATTTCATAGCAAGCATATTGTCTCTTCAAGGCTGGCAGGCAGGTCATAAATTATCCTGAAGGTGAGGATGGAAGTTGGAGGAGATAGTTATGAAAATTTCATCTGTCTGCCGTAGCGGCCGCAGCTGCTCCTGTCACCAGCCGTGTGCTGGAGGAATTACACCGGGTCAGCGCGTGTGCCTGTGTGTGTATGTGTGTCTGTGGGTGTGTGGGTGTATGTGTGTGTGTGTGTGTGCGCCCGTACGCTGCTGTATATGCCCATGGATAGGTACATGTACACATGTGAACAGTTAAGGTGTGTACATACAGTATGTACTCATGCATTTGTGTTTGTGTTTACGTACTGTATGTCCACACTTAAACGTGCATGTGTGTGTGTGTGTGTGTGTGTGTGTGCGTGTTTGGGCCTATGTGTACAGGGGGTTGGCCAGGTAAGACCTGCCTGTCAGTGTGTGGAACATCTCTGGCGTCCCTGTCACCCCAGGGCCCCCCAGCTCTGCCCTGCAGCGGAGAGGCTGGGAGGGGGGGACAAGCTCGCAGGGCGGTCCCCAAGCTGTCTCTGTTCATTACTGCTACAGAGAATGGGACGTGGCCGGCAGGTGGCCAGACCTTTAGTCCTCACCTACTGTGATCATCTGCCGCTCCACTCTATGTGTGTGTATGTGTGTGTGTGTGTGTGTGTGAGAATGAGAAAGAGAGAGAGTCAGAGAAAACCCACAACTTATGTATTCGAGCAGGCAGTGTGGGTGTGTGGGTGTCGGGGCTGCATATTTTATGTTCGACCTATGAGTTTGCGTGTTTGTGTGTGCGCGTTTGCGTGTGTGTGTGACAGATTATTGCGTTCGAGCGGCGCGCCCGTGCATGCGCATCTCTCGGTGGCTGTGCTTACATATTTACAAATGTACAAAAGTTCTGATTGTGGAAAAGCAGGAGTGCTGCTGTGGCACTTTCTTGACAGAGCGTGGAGCAACTCTTCTCGACAGACAGCCACTCCGAGTGGCAATTAGCAAGAAAAGAAAAACAGCGTAAAACTCTCCCCATCCCCACCGACTCAATCTGCAGTATCCTGCAAAAATTCTATTAGGGCCAAAGTCCTTAGCTGTTAATTACAATTCTAACTAGCCTGCCTCCTGACGAATGGATGGCTTCAGCAGCGATGTAGGATAAAAGGGATATCAGCGCTTTCACTTCCCCGTACAAAGGCTGCCTCTGAAATGGGTCATCAATCCCACAGTGATAAATGTCTGGCGGAGTAATGACTCTCTTATCGGCGCCGGATTACTGCAGATATTTGTAATTAGTGTAGCCACACAAGTCCCCGACAGATGTTTTTGAGGCGGCACAATATCGAAGCCTTGGTTTAGTGCTAAATGGGAACTTTCTGGAAAGAATGGGAATAGTTAGAGCCATTGTGTTGCAGGCAGATGTAGGTGAGGCGGGAGAGCTGAGTCGCTGTTTTGTCGGTGGGAATGCGTGCGTGTGTGCACATTTTAGATGTACAGGGTTGAGGGTGGAGACACTCACATTCCGCTGCAGACAGACACACACACACATGCATGTATGGACGCCAATGCACACACACACACACACACACACACACACACACACACACACACACACACAGGGGAGCTCATGGCCCCGATAGCTAAATACACAGCCTGAGGTCCATCCTTCAGATATTGAGCTCAGCGGTCACATGACTGAGAGAGCCAGGGGGCTCCTCTCCTCCTCCTCCTCCTCCTCTTCTTCCTCCTCCTCTTCCTCCCCCTCCTCCTCCTCCTCCCTCTCCAGCCCTAGAGGTAGCCACTGCTACGCCAGAGGGAGCGAACCGATTCACTTTTAACTTCCATTTCTCCTGTTTTGGGCCAAGATTCGCTAGCCCCCCCGTTTCCTCCTCCTGGAAGTTTTTTCCTCTCCCTCCTCCTCCAGTTCTCATGAAATCACAATGTGATGTATTCAGCCTCAGGTGTAGCCCTATTCACAATGCAGTTTGACACTACGAAGCCCCGCTCTCCTCTGTTTTGACAATGCTTCTGTACAGGGGGACTGCTGACAAGTCTGTACCACTAGAAAATCAATCCGGCCTCAGTCAGTGGCTACTTTTGGCTGAAAATGTGCTAAAAAGTAAACAAACATTATATTATATTATAATATTGAATAATGAACTTCACTTCAAATAATTATTTTTTTCCCAAACATATATGTATACATATACGTATATGTGTAAATCATTTTGGAATAGAACTCTTCAAACGCAATAAAAAAGCACCTGGGGAACACATAAACAATAAGTCATTATTCTGGGAAATCACAAATGTATTCCTTACATAATGATGACAGAAAGTTGATTGCAGCATGTGAAATGAGAAATACATTTTCTGTCATGACTGTGTGTGAGCGTGCGTGTGTGTGTGCACATTCACATTCATATGTGCAAGTGTCTATGGGCCCTTTGTGTCTGGGTTCCAGGTTGGTTGAGGGCTGGCTTCTATTTGCCAAAATATACACACACACACACACACTCACCAACCGACCCACCCACCCACCTATGCACACATACACAACCTGCCCGCCACTGACAGACGTGTAAGCAGATGCAGCCAGAACCGGTAATGGCAGGTGATTATAAGTGGCACACGTGCCAAGCTAATTAAACCCCTGGGTTGACAGCAGCATTTGGTAGCACTGGCATCCTGGCATGCTGGCATTAGAATAATTGTAGCAGCAGCACATTTCACCTGCGAGACTGCAGCTAACAACGTCATTTATTTTACAGTAGACTGCACCGGGGGTTGCTACAGAGTTTGCTTTAGCTCCGACATGCATTACAACCTCTGGCACAGATGGGACAGCTTTGGTCTGTCTGTTTGAGCCCCGCTCTGCTCGGACAACGGTCTGCTCGAGCTACGGTGTTTCCTTGAACGACAAAGCATACAGATGCTGCCATTGTAATCCCTAAAATCCCAAATTCTTCTGCATGATTGCTGTATTACTTCTGCACTGTTCCTCCACCTCAGAATTCATATTTTGTTCCATTTTCAGCAATCAAAAGGTGCAAAGAATGGTAGAGCAAGTTGGTTAACAGATTAGAGCTAATATGCCTATTCTGTGCTGGTGATACACCACAGCTAAATAAACAGGAATCCTGTATTCTAGAAATCACAAGATGGATGTCAAGCAACTTTATTTTTCTAAATGTTCAAATAAAACTGATAAACAGGGCATGAAATTAACTTGAGGCAAGTGATTTTGGGAGCGGGTGAGTCCAGAAAAGGAAGCACTAGCCCAGATGGCGAGTGAGATTTGGCAGCAGCCTCTCAATCCCATGCATGAATCCACACCAACATTTAGTTAAGCTGTCATAGAAATTTCAGTTCTTCTCAGTCAGTTGCCTATAGGCATGATCGGCCTCATTAAACTTGAAGATTGCATTATCTACACTGGGCGAGTAATAATTTGTCCAGGCTAGTAGACATGTCACTCTACTTGCCCAGTGGGCTAATGCTAAAATCCTTAAGTTCCACTCCTGCTGATGAGTAAAGCTGAAATGTTCACTTTAGGCCCTGAGCTGCAACGAACTCTGTCTTAATTGCAGCTGCTGCACAGTTACCCCAAAGCAGTGTGTCAAAAATCTCTGTCTATCTTTGATCCAGAACTCTCATTTGACAGTCACATTGAGGCAATATCAAAAACAGCATTTTTTCACCTTTGAAATCTCTTGAAGAATAGGCATTCCTCCTCCTTTGTCTTGACGTGAAAACACGACAGTAAATACTACACTGACTGAAAGTACTAAATTGACTTTCAAAATATTCTTGAAATGGTCTAAACTGTCTGCCCCTCAATGAATCGTCCCATGTGGCAAACCCCACCCATCTGGTACAGGTTTAAACTAAACTCTTAAAAATTATTTCCAAATACCATTTGACCCAGCTCTGCACGTCCACCAGTCAGGACACACTGCGGCAGGCAGGCAGGCAGGCAGGAAGGGGACAAGGACAGGAGGACGAGTCTCTCAGTTCGCTTGGTTCTGAGGTCATGGCTCCTCCAGCTGGAGGCCTGGAGCTGTGAGTCGTCCTCGCATAGGTCAGAGCTGCGCCAGGAGGCCAAAGCTGCACCAGGAGGCCCACCTGTACACATTCTGTGCAGCTCCCCGCGTACGCCACACACGCACACACACACACACACACACACACACACACACACACACACACACACACCTGGACTGTTGAGTAAGAAGCCTGACATACCTGCAGCTCTGCGAAAACTAGTCTGGCTGTAACCGGCCTGACTGATTCATGTGATTGCCATGTGCTAAGCGGCAGGTGTGGCTAGGCCAGGTGCACACCGCGCCGCATCGGAAGGTGTGTGCATTCAAGGTGAGAGGTGGATCTGATACTGTATCTGTTTGTGTGGAAGTGAGCCGGGCTATGCCAGTTATGTAAGGGCATTGCATATATTGTCAGATTTATGGGCTATAGCGTGGCATATCATGCGCTGGCATGTGATCTTCTGCGACCAAGACCCCAGACAACTGTTCTCTGGTATTCCCTTGCTATAAATCACACTTGTGACAAATGGGATGTATTCAGCTATAACCTGCACACATTTTCCCCATAGGCTGCATTGTCTAGTCCACTTACACATAATTGCTGCCTTGCTTTACTGCGTATACATCACTTGCTGGAACATCACTTACACTTTGTGGGTTTTATTGCACACGCACAGACTGCATTCACTCCCCGATAGCTGCTGCGTTGAGCTGGTTGTAGAAGAAGGGAGAAATCAGCTCTTTGAAGGCACTAGTAAGTGGCCGATGGCAGCTGATAGCTGAGGCTTAGTGGATCCTCATTATGTGCTGTAGCAAGCTGATTAAAACATTTGATTTGTTCCCTGTGTGTGTGTTAATGTGTGTCTGTGTGTGTGCGTGCTTGCGTGAAGGCAGTCATTATGTGCATATGTCCTGTGTGTGCTGTGTGTGTGTGTGTGTGTGTGTGTGTCCTGTGTGTGTGTGCAAGCGTCCCCGTGCGTGTGTACGTGCGAGGGAGTAGGCCTTCTGGCTGCTGCGGTGTGTTATCTGTGTTTTCAACCTTGTCATACTAATTAGAATCCATATTTACTTACATTCTCTTTTTGTTTCCTGTCCTCGATAGGCATCTGTGAGCGCCTCTGCCTAGGCTGCTCTCATTAACAAACTGATGTCGTGTGATAGGTCTATCTAGTGAAGATACGGAGAGCTTTTCTTAAAAAAAAAGAGGTCATGATACAAGCGTAGTGAGCCTTTTGCTTCCAAAAAAGAATTATGTTTTTTTTGTTATCAGTGACGTCCTGATTACAATTTTGCCAGTGACTATTGGTGGGGACATATGTTTCAAATCAAAGCCAAAATGAAAAAAAAAAAATGGTATGGGTTTCAATGGAGAGTTTTAGTGTCCGATGATTAACAGTTTCACATTTGCAAGGTATTTGCACTGTGTTACAAAAACCCCCAAAATGTTTTTCTTCTTCTTTTTTCGTCATCTCTCTTCTTTCTTTTTCCTCGTGGGTCAGTGGCTGCATGACCAGTTTGTCAGTGGTGACCTTTGTCATGGTTACTGACCCTGGTCACTGCATGTCATCGCCACATGTCACAACAGAAGAGATGGATGGACCCGACGACACCCCGACACCGTCACTGGCATTCTGCAAACCTTGTTTCTGATTAACCAAAACATCACAGTTAGCTAAACCACTTACAGCACCATCAACCCCCACCCGCCCCCCATCAGTGTGTGTGTGTGTGCGTGTGCATGTGAGAGACACACAAACCTACAATATATCTTGTAAATGGTTAAACCGAACAGGAACGGATGTGTGTGGATGCACGGTGGGGTGAGCCGAGTAAATCACCGACAGCTGAGTTTTATATGGTGGAGGTGGGATTGGGTGGGTGGGTTGGGGGGGTGTGAATGGTTTTATATGAGTGTTAGTGACTGATTCCCAGACACGGGGCACAGTGCATCCTGAATGGGTAAATGGCATTTATTCAGCCGGTTAGTCTGGGAAAACATATGGTGCCATTTGGAGGCCCAGACTGGTGCACGCTGTTCTCCTGTAATTAGACTGGCCCGGCAGAGCGGCTACATAACTGCTCCATGCTAACCGCCGCACTGTACAGCGCTGCCACCCAGCCCCGGCTGCAGCGCAGCCAAGCCTCCTGCAGGACCGGCGCACCGCGTTACACATCCTGTTAACACACTGTTCAACACCAGCGAACACCAGTGACACCACAGCTTTGGCAGCTGCACATACGCTCTCAGTCTGTATGGGAAGGTTGTTGTTTTTAGCAGAGTCTTTCCACTGTTCTAAAGCGCCTCGCCTTCCCTTTCCTTCCCTTTCCTCTTTCCCTCTTTACTCTTCTATCTGTTTTTTATTCCCCCCCACCATCCCTCCATCAGGATGAGGGGAGCAGATTGCAGGTCGAAGGCGTGGGGTGTGTTGGCAGGGCTGAGGGGGCGTCAGCTGGGTTGTAGTCCCGTCGGGGGGGAACAGGCTGGCAGCCCGGCGGGAAGGCCCTGTTAAAGACACACTGCTGGGAATCGGACTGAGCCAGTGCCTGGTCCAAACCACACACACACACACACACACACACACACACACACACACACACAGATAAGGAGGGATTGGGGATGGGGTGGGGGGTTCCAAACCAGGGATAAAGACATTTCCTCCCTCATTTATAAACTCTGACACCACCAGTCTGTCCTCTCCTCCTCCTACCTCATCAACGCCGCCTCACAAAAATACATGCGCGCGCGCGCACACACACACACACACACACACACACAAATCCTTACGCAGGATTCAAATACTAAACAAGCTCAATGTGGTTTAAGGACATTTAAGGACACAAAAAGCATTGTCTTAGTCAAACTGTAGAACTTAACCAAACTGCAGAAACTTGTCAACATGTCCAAGGACTGTCATGGCTACTATCAATTTCCCAACACATCCAAGACCTAACATGTTTAGCTAACACTCTCACACCTCAGCCAACACCCGCCCCCCCACCACACACACACACACACACACACACACAATTACATACTACATACTGTTTGTGTCCAGAAGGAGCTGTCGGCATGGCATGCTATTCTCTTGCTGTCTGTTCAGCAAGTACAGCATGTGAGAGCCCTCTTTGCCAAATTAGCATATGCCGCCATGTATATTTCAGCGGCGTTTAAGACACACATCACCGACGGTGAATTATGCATGCGGCCGGTACAGTGGAGGTGCTTGTTTTATGCACTCGCTAAGGGAAATTGAACTGTGTTTTCTTCTACTCATGACGCTCAAGGCCCGGGGCCCATTAAAGTACACAGGGTACGCAACCTCTAAATGGACCGGCGGTGCACATCGTATTCCCCGCTAACAAAGGGGGCTTGGCGTAGGGAAGCGGCATCCGACAGGTTCTGACGGCTAGGTAATAGGATTCCCACCTCTCCAAAGGGACTGGCTGAGCTGCTGTTGTAGTATCCTTGTAGACCACACTATCTCTTTATGTGTGTGTGTGTGTGTGTGTGGGCACGTGCACGTGTGTTTGTTAGATGAGGTGCCGTGGCAGAGATGAGTGACTGAATAATTCAAAACTGGCATGTCTCACAAAATGATGCAAACCCGTGCATGGATTGTCAGTGGGAGGAATAGAGTGTTGCAGTAAACACAGCCTAAAAGGCTCTTATGCATTATAGACAAGCCTTTTGAAACTGTTTTCTCATATGCAAATGGAACACACACAGCTGCAAAGGCTTAATACGAATCTCTCCCGTTCGCTGCAAATCCAAATGAGGCATGGGGCTGTTTATGTTTATATTGTATGTGTGCGCCTGGTAGAAAAGGATGGAGGGGTGTTGGTCGAAGCGGATGAAAGATACAATGAAAGACACAATTGTGCTGCTATCGATGTTTACTTTAAAGAATGAGCCGGGAGAGCTGTGGTTTTGCCAGCACATAGCAATTGTGTTCTCGCAAGCCTCTCCTGGACTAAGGAAAAGGACTGCAGGGGATGAGCGTCATTAGATATGTCAGTTAAGACACCTATGCTCTTCCACTGCTCTATATTTATCCGCTTGCAGGTCTCTAGCAGGTCCTCAGGTCAACACACTGTGTCCCTACCTGTCAGTTCAGCGGTGGACTGGACATATGTGGTGGATAGATACAATATGAAGCCACCTGCTAGTCACCCTGCCCTCTCCTCTCTAGTCCTCTCCTCTCCTCTACTCCTCTTCTCCTCTCTTTGCTGCTCAAATGCTTCTATTAGCATAGCCTAGCACTGGTGAATCTGCTATTTACAGTGTTAGCCACCTCGGTGTGGTCGACGATGATAAGGCCTAGTCTGTAATAAACAATCTCGTAAACAGTTCTGCAGCACAGCCCCTGATGGCCTTAGGGGCTTGTAATGGCTTTATAACACATTTATTACCCCTTTAATGGACTAGGAGCTGTGAGCCATCACATAAGCTAACTCCAATATAATTTCTGTACAAGTATTGGCTTGATGTTACCTTTAGGTTTTGATTATTTGGGCACCTTGGTGGATTTCTTACCTTGTCTCATTCACAGTCATGCTTAATTCACTGTGATTGCAATTTCAATTCCAAATGTAAACATCATGCGCAGTTTGACAATTGAGCATTGAGCATTTGTGCTCAATTATTTCTTAATAGGCTGACAACTTTTTCACATTAGTCTTTTTCAGCATTTGAATTTTGAAATTCCACTCCCTGAATTGATTAAACTCAAAGAGAATTGAACCCAACACTCGCCTCAATTATTTTGCCACTTGGTATTCAGAGTCTGGTAAGAGAAGAGAGGAGAAGCCGTTACTTTGTTATCCAAAAGCACACATCCACTCAGAACAGACGAAAGGGCCAGCATGGGGAATAGAGATATTTGATGTTGAATCTCCCCCTATTTACAGTAGGATGCCTGAATAAACGCGTTCAGAAGCTGGAAAGCAGCATTATGACCCATAACCCCGAGGTATTTGAAATGGAACAGCAGGACTTACTTTGAAAAAGAATAGGAGATGTGCTCTGGGCTCACTGTTTATACCTTGATGTGATTTGGACTGAAATATAAAAAAGCCTGTTTATCTGTTCTTTTCCTTTCGTCCATGGCTGAAAATTGCAGGGTTTGGGAAAGGGAGACGATTCTGGTGCAATGCACTGCTGACAGTGGTTAGCAAAAAGGGAAATCTTGTCTTTTGTGTTGAGTTTTAGTGTCTATAGCTGGTAGCAAATTATTCAACAAGTATAATAGCGAAAGTTTTCATGATATTGTCAGCTACTTACCCGTTTTTCTTGTCATCATTGTTCGGTATTTCAACCAGATTTTATAAGTTTGGGCTTGTGCATTTGCAATTGCAATCCAGCACAACCAAAGGATTATATTCGTAGAGGCTAATAGGTAAGAGTGGGCCTTTTTATAAGCTACAGATTTTCCATCACAAGAGTACCCCCTCTGCAACATTTTCCCATTATGGTTTATTAAACTAACTCTTGGGCCTGGGTATCTAATTTTGCTTTCAGGGCTCCGTTCTCCAAATACCAATTCCAACCCTTCCTCCATTATCTTTTTGTCTGTAAAGAATCAAGGTATCAATCTTTTATGTTTTGGAAAAATCTGATGAGTGCTATTTGCCGGACCTCCTGCTCGACAGAGATTGTGGAGCTGGCGTGGGGAGAGAAACACGAAATTGCAGAGTAAATCAATACTGGGCCAGTAATGTTAGGGGGGATCCCCTTTCAAAGAGCACGGCTGAATTTGTAAGCCTTATGTTTTTGATCTCTTACTGTACTCATTTCATTCCAGGCACAGTTGTTATCATAGTTGCTGTTGTTTGTATGTTATTTTAGCTTCTTTCCCAAGTAGCTATTTTGCAATTTGGACAAAAATACAATTAAAGGCCCATCTGTTTCCAATGGTCCTAACGTCAGACAGATGGGGTTTGTCTATTGAAGCCATACCCCGATCCTGGCAGGTTAGGGGCTTCAGTAATGAACATGTTTAATATGGGACCAGGCTGATTTCACCATAACAAGGCATAACCCTTTGACATCGTCCTGGATTGGCTAAAGCTTCTTTTTCATGAAGCTAAGCTGTCACACTTGTAGCGTCGTCTGAGGTCTGGGGGAAAGCTACATGGTGCACACTCACAGGTATTTGCCCCTAAGGATGTAATTTTCAGCTTTTGTTGTGACTCTTCCCACTGATGCTGAGCTTTAGTCTCACCCGAGTGCTGCAGTAATGGTTTTCATGGTGACAAATCAAAATATGTGCATCAGACCTCAGTTAAATTGTTGGAAATTATTTATCTGGTACTTTAAGATGGGTACATTTTCACGGTCTATCAAGACAATTCACATAGTCTCAGGAAATTTGTCAAGCACAGAAATTATTTCTCAATTAACTTTCAAATATTTTCCTGTGGGTTGATATGACAAACCCCACCCATCTGGCACCTAAGTATAAGGTGTAAGTAATACCTTACAAAGACCACTGCAACTTTTGAGGAGTCGTGTGATTTGTCACATGCTTTCACTTTCAAACTCCTTACATGAGGTTCAAACCGCAGACCCACTGCTTGCCGAATTAGAAATGCCAAAGAAAATCTCACACAACACGTCACACTGATCCCTTATGCATAGCACACGTGTGTAAACAGCTTGGCCACAATCCTGTATGCTGCTATAGGGTAGTCTTCCCGCTCCCTGTCTGCTCGCTATGGGCCTGATAGGATTGGCAGTCTCTCCCCAGGTTGCTACAGTACAGCAGCAGTCAGTAGAACAGAGAGAGGGCTTTTTTTAATGTTGCTATCTCCTGCTCCAGATACAATGGCTAATCGAATGTTCTTAAAACCGTGCAACAGTAAGCAGGTTGATCTAACGGATCATAATATCTCCTCTGACAGCCGTCCCAAGGTGTTTTAAGTGCATTGTGAGTAACTACCTGCTCTGACACCCCGCCCCGCCCTGCTCTGTCTGGGAGAGAGACTTGTGTGAAAGTCGGACACAGTCGGATCGGGTTTCCCGGGGACTGAGGCAGGGGCTGGGAGTGATTGATCACACTGCGTCGAGCCTGATGGACTCAGGTCTCCACTTAAGCACAGGCTCCCCTCCCCCCCACCTCTCTTGCCTCCCAAGCTTGCAAGTACAAACATTTCGAACACAGTTCTTTTACCTAGAAACAAGCCCGAGGCCTCTGGCCAAAACACTTCTAATATAGGAAAATTGAGCTGCTTTGAACTTGGGTGTTTTTGATAACTACTTGGTATGCTTCCTGGAGGATAACCTGTGGGCTTGGCTTCCCAAGCCTTAATCCCTTTGATTAAGTGCCAGGGCAAGATAGCTCGGCACTCAATAGGCCCTTTACCTTCCTAATACCCCCACTGTCCTGGGCTTGAAAGCACCAGTGCTCACAACTCTCAGTAGGTGAATCTTCAGCCCTCCTTAGTTTACATAGTCCAAAGACTCCTCTGCATATAGTTGTTTTCAAAGTTTGGGCCAATAACCTCCTTCCTGTCTGTGCCCTTTTCCTTGTCCCTCATCCTGTTTCAGGTCAAGATGTCCTCTGTTCTCTTGCTGTGTTTATGCATTATGATTCATAGCAGCAAGGGTGTACGTGGTACAGTACTGCCTCTCCTTCTCCTCCCCTCCCCTTCCCCGTCGGAGTGGAGCTGACGGTGGGGCCATGGCCTCCACAGATTAGCAAGGCTCAGAGGAGGAGCACGGTTGCTGGGGTAATTAGGCTGAGAGTTGTGGGCTGCCAGATGCAGGATGAGGCCCGGGCCCCGGCTCCAGACTGGTGGATCAACCCTGGAAAGCTGCAGCTAATTGGGGCGAGCGACCAGGGTCTAGCCCACCCAAGCCCCCCATCATCACCACCAGCATCTATCCCACCAGCCCTTCTGCTTCTCCCTCGCACTCCTTCCTTTTACCCTAGGAACCACTTCACAATGATCCAGCCTCTAGACTGCCAGGTCATGGCTAGTTTAAAGGAGTACGCAAAGGTCGCCTTGTTAAATCACTATACCCTCTCTTTTAAAGGCTTGGCTCTGCCCCACTGTAGGGTTAGACCAATATATCAGTTTGCCGATATATCGGGCCGATATTGGCCTTTTACTAAAAATTGGATATTTGAAAGTCATGTGGTCCACTGCTAATGTGATGGAGGTATTTCCCTGACCACTGCTATGTGATGTAGCTCTGTAATACCTACAATGTAATGTTATTTTTTCTTTGCATATTTTATTAATTAATTTCACTGTTCAATGATGTTTATTTTTATAAATGAATTCTTCATTTAAAGGTAGTAATCTACCCCAGAGGGTTAGGATTAGAAAGTTAAAGATTGAATATCAGCACAAAATATTGGTAGCCTCAGTACAAACATCAGTATGGGTATCGTCCTTTAAAAACCCATTTCGGTCAAACCCCGCAGCGTACGTCTTTGTTTAGTTGCGGCTTAGCTATATCTGTTTATGGCTTTGCTTGTCTGTGTTTCATATCTGAATTGTATCATGATTGGGGAGCCAAAACCCAAACAATTGTTTTTTGCAACTTTTTTCCCTCCTTTTAATGGGAAATTGTCATAAACCTTGAAGTTCGGAAAGTAAATGAGCTTGTTTGGCCAGGAGAAAAACCTCAAACTTCAAATAACTGTCTCATATTTACTGCATCTAGCTCCTGATGCCTGCTTTGATTGGCTCAATGTTTCTCGAGAAAAGCTTTTGTTATGTATTTTCACAGCAGCTGCCCAAAGACAACCGCTGGATTGAGATGCAGATAGAAAACGAGGCGCTCTCTGAAATTGGCTGACCCCTCCCAGCACTCCGTGCCCTCTCTGCCCTCACCGCAGAGATATGAAGGCATTCTGACATATTTCTGAAGCATCTTTTGTTGTTTCTCGTGGGTAAATTCTGCCCAGTGTTACTCCCTGTAGAACTCCCCCCACCCCCCCACCTTAACTGAAACCAGTCCCGGTGAAATCCAGAGTCTTGCAGTTTCCTTCCCTTCACACACATCAAATACTGTATAAAAGATCACAGCTGGGACTTAACCTTATTTAGAAGTTCACTTAATTTATTTATTTTTTCATCTAAGACAATAGCTTGAAACAAAACTCACTGGGAATAAAAACTGTAATGAGTGTTTTTATTACTATAATTCTGTTTGCTTTACATTACCTCTTGGTGCATGCATCTTCAGTTTGATTGATGCACTCTTGGCCAGATTACAGTTGCAGAGAGGACTGTCTTGTATTAAAAACAATTAGAAACGCATCAGACAGAGTCTAGCGACTCAAGACCTACTGTGGCGTGTTCCCCCAAAACCTCTTAAAGTATAAATAACTCCACATAAGTAGCATCTGATAAAGTCAAATGCCTTTGTTTATAGATTTGCCGAGCATACATGCCAGGTTTGCTGTCGGTGACCTAAGAATTGTCACTAGCCTGGAGTTGTAGTTGAGTTTGAACTTCAGAAATCCTGTCACAGCTGCAGCGCCCAACCCTCCCCAACACCAAAGCAATGTCTTACGGCATCTGAATAATGTAGGGAGTTGAGTCATCCACCATGGCGGATAGCAGCCTGACTGTTAAAGTGTGCATGTGTGTATGAGTGCGCGTGTTTCCGTATGTGCCCGTGTACATATATGTGCGCACTACTCAAGATGGGCCCCTTTGCTTCTGCGGCAGGGTATCTCTTAACTCCTATCTTTTTTATTATTTATTTCATAAACAGTATATATATTTTGTTGGGGGTTATTGGGGCATGGATAAGCGTGTGTCATGGCCTTTTCACAATCCCTTATGAGTGAGTCCCACCCCCCATCCCTGCCTCGCCCCCAGCAGGCCCGGCTCAGAGTTCTTCTGATAGCCATGAAGGGATTTGGGCTGGATGGGCAGACCCTGACTGGGCTGATTGCTTTGAATGGCACTGGCTAAAGCTGCCTTTGAAAGCAGGGGCGTTGATGAGCGCCTCCTCAGAAGAGCCTGTGTAGTCACTGCCTCTGGGAGGGACCCTCACTAATACCCCAGCATGAGATATACAGAGAGAGGCAGGGATCACCAGTCACCCCCAGCCATACACACACACACACACACACACGCACACAGACATGCACACACCCACTTACTTAGACGACAACAGAAAAGTACTTCCAGTAAACTTTTTAACTTTTACTTGTGTACTTATGTTGCCTACTAGTTAATGGATCAGTATGTTACTCAGGCCAGTGCAGTAGCTAATTTTACCACCCCGAAATATTGTAGAGTGGAATCGTTCATATTATGTAAGTCCTCACTCACATCGATGATCAGCATTCCTCACGTTAGTCTATTTGTACCCAAGCTTGTCTGAAAATAAGCTCCAAGCCGCCGAGCAGCAAAGACAGAGAGGGAGGATTTCCGGAATGGTGCGTGGGCTTGCTTGTTTTGTTCGCTGTTTCACCTTGTCCTTTTGCTCTCATAAAACACCTTGAACATGAGAGAAGACAAATTACAGCTTCAGACGCAGGTGTCCTGGTGCGTTCTTCTCTCCCAGCAGGCCCCCGGGGGACGTTACCTGTGTTCCACAGGGCTGGCCGTGACATGGGAGCTGTCACCGGTGGGCCCCCTGAGGCCCCTGCTGCTCTGAACAGGGTGGCCTGCTCTCTGACGGCCTGTCCCCCCAAGCAGGGAGCTCTGAACCTAGGAAGGGTCCGCACCCAGCACCCCTGACCCCAAACCCAGTCGCCCCTTGACTTAGCTATCGCGTCGGTCATGGGAACAGGCCTGTCCGCCGTCGGCATCCTTGTGTGATTAACATGAAAACACACAGGCTACACGGATACATGCTCGTTAAGGTGATTGGTGCAAGTTGGAGCAAGAAGACATCAGTGTTTTTGAGTCTTTGTCCTCACTGTGTTCATACGTGTGGAAAATTCCCAGGTAACGCTTGCTGATGTCAGTAAACTTTGTGTCAAATGAGAGTTGGGGATGTGTGCTTGTCTTCCACGGAGGTGGAACGGCTTCAGGGGAAACAAGTTAATTTTGTGTGCGAGAGAGAGAAAAAGAAGGGGAAAAAGGAGTAGCAGTAAATTACTGATAAGTGACAGAGAGAGCAGCTTATCATGTGACAGCATCAGTGTGGAATGAAGGCCTGGTTTGTGTGAGTTGAACCCTTTGACACATCTCATGGTAGGGGCGAAGGTGAGTGAAACACAGAACTCACAGAAGAACAACTGTGGAAAGAAGGGAGGAGGAGGAGAGGAAAATGGGGAAGATGGCAGTTGGAGGGGAGTGGGTGGTGCACACAGCGCGCCTGGGTTTATTTTCAATTGCAGTTTACGATTTTTCATGGTCATGTCTCCCCCTCCTCCTTTTCAAAATAATCGGCTGCCGGCTTTTGCAAGTCTGGCCGCCTTTCATTTTGGGGGTTTGTTTTTGAAAAGGTTGCTATTATAGCCAAATGGTTTCTGTGCTTCTCTAAACACGGCAAGGCATTAGGCCGGGCTCCGGTTTCAGGGCCTGGCTCCTAATGAGAGACCCAATCACACAGAGGGAAAAGACGGATCAGTCCTGCTACACCAGACCCAACCTGTGGTTTACCTCTTGAAACACAACCGCACTCTCCTTCATTCTCTCTTTTTCCCTTTTTCTTTTTCTCCCACTCTGTCTTTCCCTCCACCTCCTGTCATGACTCTCCTCTTTTACAACCAAACTTGATCAACCTTGATTGTGCAGCTGCACCGTTCCGCACAGATCTGTAAATAAATAGATTAACACCAGGGCCAAGATTTGGGCTGACAGCTCGCGTGGGTTGCATGCATGTCTCTGGAATGCTTAGTTTCATCTCATACGGGTGGAGAGATTTTCATCTCCAGCCAGTGGCGGTGAGTGTAACTCACTAACGGTGTCTGCAACAGAGCATTGGCTGGGTGGACTGGCATAAGGAATGAAGGTAGAACATGTGTAGAGTGATATGTGTAGTCCACTGCCAATTATGCCAAGGATGTCAATGGAGGAAGACCCTAGGTGTGCCTCAGGTATCCACAGACTACCAGGAATTGTACTGGAAAGACAAAGAGGGAATATTATGACCGCAAGTGTGTCCTCTTACCATAAACATTCTGTGTCCTACACTCTGATGAAGGCATAGGCCGATTTGCGTAGTGTCCTCTCCCTCTCATATTAAAGGCTTTTTGACTTGGATTTTTTATACCACAAGAACACATTTCAGGTCATAATATTTCCTTTCCGTCTTTGCTATGATGAGGTTGTCTTGGGCTGTCCCTTTGCACTGTAGATAACATCCTGTAAACTTTTACTTGTGTCAGTATGTACCCAATGTCAACAAGACAAAAGAGTGTGTGGTCATTGTACTTGGCAATTAAAGTGGCTCTGATTGTGATGACTTCTTTGTGTCAGGGTATGATCTGAGCACCGCCCCGAAGTCCTATGGCAGCTATGGCCCTAGTTCCTGCTCTAACTTCTGCCAACCCTGTAGCTCTCTACAACTCTTCCTCCAATGTACACAGAGATCTTCTGTCTCTGTTCTGTGGAGATTGTCTGTTCTGCACTCCTGAGTCACAAGTCCCTGTCAGCTAGACGGTGGCTTTGACTCCTGCAACGCTGTGGTGGAGAAGGAGAGGGAGGGAGGGAGAGAGAGAGACATAGAGAGAGAGAGAGAGCAGTATGTACAGAGTCTTCTGTCACCGCTAGACACTCTTCAGTCTTCCAGCAGTGGGGGACTATGATTTATGGAGGAGTCTCCATGTTGTAAGAACCTGAGCAGGATCACTCGCTTCTGCAGAAAGAGAGAGAGAGAGAGGGGGGGAGAGAGAGCACTCTCCTCTGTCCCTGGCGCTTCTCTTACACACCTATCTTCGCTCTCCTTATTTCAATTTCTGTTTATAGTTTTGACAGATTATAAAAAAGAAATGCCGGATGGATACCTTCTCTTTTTCCCTCTCTGTTCTCTTCTCCTTTTTTCAAAGTGAGTGATTGTTAAACAGTTTATATATTCTCTTTCTGCCTGTGTGTTTATTGGAGGTAGTGAATTAGGTTTGAAACCATCACCGCAGGTTGTGTTTGAAACTTGAAAGGAAGCCCCCTTAGCACATGCCCCCTCCTTCTTGCTCAGCCCCCCCACCCTCTCTCTCTCTCTCTCTCTCTCTCTCTCTCTCTCTCTCTCTCTCTCACTCACACACACACTAACACTAACACACACACAACCTCACACTCTCCCAGCGTTAGCACAGTTGTCACACAGTGGCGCCGCTATCTGCACATTATTAGTTATTACTTTATCGGCTCCCAAAGCTGTCAGAAGACACCCTCCTGGAATATACAGCAGGCATAAGCCATCAGTCCTCATTACGCTAGACCCGTGTGCAATTTACACCCAGCCGCCGCTCACACACCCATGACAACATGCTAATGTGTGTGTGTGTGTGTGTGCTTATGTGCAGATGACAGGGCTGCACACATATGATATGAGCACACCTTTGAGGGAATGCACTCACATGTACGAATGGGGCCGGGCTAATGTGCAACATGATAAAAGCATCCACCAAGGCCTTCATGTAGGCACTTGAATAGAGCTAAAGCTTATGTTTTTTCACGCGTTCATGCTCAGTACTGCTACTCCCAGCCACCAGGAGGCAGGGACGTCGTTGACAACTGAAGCTCAGGACAGTTCAAGTCCTCTCTGACACACACAGGTGTGCGGTAAAACCCCTGGAGGCAACCAGGGCAGAACAGGGCCCCGGCAAGTCAGGCTGGGTGAGTTACTGCGTCTCCCAGAGATAGAGATCAACATGAACTCACCTGAAAGAAGGACTGGGGGGGGGGTAAAGGTAAGGTAAAGGAAAAAAAAAAAACATCTAATGAATTATGTTTTGATTCAGCCCTTGCATATTTTGCCCGAGGTGGCTGTCATGAACAGATGTACAAGTCAGGTTCCCATCATTACGGTTTGCGTCGGAGTATGAAGATTGTGCAAATCAGACCTCCTGCACCGACATGCCGTTGGATGCTTATTACCCAGTCCTGTTGTTAGTGACTAACCTCTCCACTGTTTGATCTAGCAAAGAGGCCACATTAGCGCTGACTAATTCCCTTGGCTGTGTGTTTGGAAACGGCACACGTTCCTGAGGCCTGCTATCACACTGTGATTATGAAAGTTATGTTAAGTCTTTGATTCCCCCCACCCCTCCCGTTTTTCTTAGAAGGGATCAATCTGATTGGGCGCATGCCCTTTCCCATCTATCAATCACAGGATTGACTACCATGTTTTTGCATGAGAACGAAGTCGACACCTGTCTGTGCTTATTGATGTTTATTTGAGCTGTGTGGAGACCTGTCATCCCGATGATGTCATCCATGTACAGTATCATCAAAGCAAACAATGTACCTTTTCACAAATCAATGGACATGTTTCAATGACCATCTTGACAGCTGACTCTGCTGATTTATGTGTGGCATATTTGGTGGTTATTTGTGTATCCATTGAGCAATTTCTGTTTCAACAGATGTTTCCACAGTAATACGTCACATTGTATTTTTTGTCAATCCTGTCTGTGTGCTCCAATTCTGCAGAAAGTGTGTCACGTGAGGCACAGCCATTGCAAGACATCGCTGTAGCTGTTACAGCAGTTTTATGGAGGACACACTTCAGAAGGTCATGAATACTTACATTGCAGCCTGCAAGCCTTTGAAGCAGTGGTGTCTCCATTTTGGTTGTTGCGAGGGAGACATGTCCCTATTTGTATGCTCCTGCATTATCAGGAGAATGCAGGAGTTTGGATGGCCAGCAGCAACAGCTGAAGGATTTGCTAAGTTGCTCTTGGAAAGCTGAGCCTCCATCCCGCATAATGCTAAACACAATTATGCAAACTTTTTTTTTTTTTTTTTATGAGAACAACACAAAATAATGGCTTTAATATATACCCTTACCTCCAGCAAGTGTTTTGTATGCAAATGAGCTGTGATTTCAGGGACAGAGAGGCGGAGTGTCGCTTGCATCCATCTTTTGTTGCCAGGCGGATTAGGGGAGATCTGTTATGGTTTGTTAACATGAGAGCTTTTGATTCGGATTGAAACGAAACCATGTGTAGAATTAGATTAAAGACAATGTGTGGCGAGCGGCGGCGCGGGGATGTGCCGGACTTCATCCGCCTGTATGCCAGCGCTCTCCACTGTGGTCCCATTGTTTGGCCCGGCTTCTGTTGTGAAGTGGGTTTGTGTCCTGTTTTTGTTCTGTAATGGGCTATAATAACTTATATAAATCACAGTGACTGAGCCTCAGCTCCACGGCTTGGGTTTGGCATTGATGGAAGGCCCGGTACTCCAGAGGACTGGTGAGCAGAAAGTCTTGTGTATGCTGAGGGAAAGTTTGAAAGTCAGCAGGCTTTAGGTTTTACAGTGTTGTTTTGTTGTGAAGGGAATCAGCCTGAGGTTTTCTTCTGGGGAGGAAGGTCAAACAAAGAGAGAGGAAGGCTTTGATAGTGATCTACAAACAGTGTGTTCCAACAGGACAGGTGAAGATATAAAAAAATATAAAAGGGAGCCGAATTCGTGTGAATTTCTTCCCTATCCCTTGCCTTGCCTGAAGGGCTTTATTGTGATATCAAAAAGGAAAGGAGAAAAGTAACACTAGATTACAAAACCAGGGCATTCTGATTAAAAAGGGCACACAAACGTCAACAAAGGAAGAGAACAGAGATAGCGTGTGTTTGGAAACAGGGTTTAAGTGGATGTGGTGAATGTAGATATATTTTGCTAATGTTACCAGATCTTATGTGGAGGTGTTTGTTTGTGACAGTGTGTAGGAATGATAAAGTAAGGGGTCGGGAATTGGTTAGAGCAATCACTATGTTCATTACCGCTCAGTGATGTGTCGTCAATAGGAGGACTTCTCACGTCGTCTTGTAAGCTTTGGGCGGTGCATTTAGTTACACTGCTGGGAATTGTCCGTAACCCTGTTTTACATTGAAAATAGCCCAGAGGAAGAGGGGGGAGAGGAGGGGGGAAAGAGAGTAACCAGTGATTAATTATGCACAGCCCTGATTGTGACATGCTATCTGCTGCTATTAATGGGCAAGGATAATCACACTGGATTGTAATTGCAGCCTCCGACTTCAGAAGTGTACTGTGTCCAACATCAATCTTCATACGAAACCCTGCAATTTGGAGGAAAACTTCATTTGCGGCCGCAGTTAAGTCTGCAACTCAACTCATTTTTAAGAGAAGTGGAGTGTTAAGGAGAAGTGGGGGCAGGAAGGGGTGGAGGGGTTGCTTTAAACGGTGTCAGCCATAGACAGGCAAGTTAGAACAGGAAGCTGTGATATTACTGTACACTGCTTGAGGTTATGAAAAATAATTAGAGATCTGTGTGGAAAAAAAAAACTATGTGTTTTGAGGTGGCATATGAAAGTTTTCACGGCTTTCATTGTGTGAACTCCTTTTAATTCGGCTCTAAATGAGTGTCATTATTCTCACTCACGTATGGTATTACTGAGGAGGGAAGTAGAAGAAAACTTGGAATAAATATCACGTTAAAATTTTAAGTATGAGTTAATGAGAAAATAACACTCACCAAGTAATTTTTAGGCATCATCAAAACTGCCATAGAGTAGTCTCAGGTACAATATTTGCCATAAAATGTGGCTCTGTAAATGTAAATGTCTGTTTTATGTCATGAGCGTAATAACTCGCCTATTAGAGGGAAAATATAAAGAAGATAAATGGACAGTTTATTCCCCATTTTATCCAATTTTGGCACATTTTTTTCATTAAGAACTCAAACCTTATAAAAAAAAAATAAAGTCAAATTGAGCCCAGCTTCTCTCTTTTTTGCCTTCTCCAAAAGCTTCGCTGGCAGTTTGTCTAAAAGCCGAAATGAAACGAAG
The DNA here is from genome assembly GCF_048128805.1 of Centroberyx gerrardi. Classification (NCBI taxonomy): domain Eukaryota; kingdom Metazoa; phylum Chordata; class Actinopteri; order Beryciformes; family Berycidae; genus Centroberyx; species Centroberyx gerrardi. Next base: position 26,059,230 of record NC_135997.1, on the reverse strand, counting down.
AATGTAATTAGAGGGAAGGGAAACTTTTAAGGGGAATTTCAGAATGCCGAGCAATCAGAGCCTTAAAAGCAGCTTTTTGGTCCCCCATCAGAGAGTCTCCTGCCCAGCCACAGACAGTGTCGGTACACAGAGTGTACAGGGGCCCCCTCCTCTCTCCGCAGCCAGGCCAAAAGACAGGAGACACACGACATCTGACTGTTTTTTTTAAAATTCTACCTTCTATGGCTGTGCTTTCCCTGCTGTCACACCTCCCTTACATTAACCTCGCTCTGTGGCTTCCAGATCCAACAGGAAACCACAGTATATGGGCTTTCTCCCCCTGGAAAGACAGGAAAGGAGGTGGGGAGGGGAGGCAGGAGTGGGGGTACACATAGCTAGAAAGAAGCAAAGTGAGAGATAGAGAAAGAAGAAGAGAGAAAACCAGGCGTGAGGAAAGGGGCGACTGGGAGAGAGAAATAAAGAGAGTATGAAAGAAAGCATGAAAAAAATCCGTCCTTTGGTTCTTTCAGGCCCACTGGCAGGGCTAAACAAACAGCGAATGCATCGGAGAGACACATTAACTGTAACGGCCCTTGATCTGGCAGAGTTTAGAGCGCTGTCGGCACGGCTAATAAACACTTCATTTAGTTTTAATGGTGCCGGCGCCTCTCCGCAGCCTTCAAAAGTACCCTTTATTTGGGTCATTTACGGCTCTTCCTCGAGGAGCACCCGGGGGACGGCGGATCCAGTCCACATCTCTGTCTGCCGGAGCACTCCAGGCCGGGGGAAAATTAATAGGGCTATCTGGGAAAAATAAATAAGTGATGGGCTTTACCCCTGCCAAAGAGCCCTGAGAGCTTATTAAGGCAAAGTGAAGGGAGATGGGGTGGCAGAAAAAGGGGTTTTAATATGAATTTTGCACCTTTTAATGTATGGCTAGACCAGTTTTTTCCTCTCTTTCTTCCTTTTTCTCTTTCTGTTTCTCTTTCATTCTGTTTCTCTCGCACACCCTCTCCTATCTTCTTCTTCTTCTTCTTCCTTTGCCTCTGTGTTCCTCTTCTACAGTAATTGTAAACACGGCAATTATGGATTGTGTGAGACTTAATTATAGCTTGTGCAGAGCCCCGGGGGAGCTCTGGCGGAATGTTGCGGCTGATAAAAACGCCAGCTCATCAGCACCCCTCCAATGGTGGCGAGCCCAAGCGAGAGTGGACCAAAGGGAGCCGGTCCCCTGGGGCCCTCCCAGCCTAAGGACCAATTAGTATTAGGCGGGAATTAATCTTAACGGGACACAGCCACTCGAACAGGTCCTCCCAAGGTGAGGAGGAATTAATGCGGTCGCCTGATTGGTTATTGTCGTTCTTGCCTTTTTAGGTCGTTCCCCCCTTAGCGCTTGGGCTTGGGCGTCTCCGTAGACTAGATTGGCCCGTAGCTAACATGTGTTCTCCAGCACTCGCCGTGTCGAGACATGAGTTGGAGGAAGTTCCTGGATTGAAAAAAAGAGCAAATCGAATCAGAGCAGAAGACGTGCCATTTAAAGGAGGGAGTTTGTCTGGAATAGCTTTAAACAAGTCCATAATGAGGAAGTACATTTTAAAAAAAAGAAAACCTGAAGTGCTAACCTATGAAGTGTAGCGACTGCTTCTTTTATTTAGACGTTCCATGCTCGGCCCCATTGTCAGATCCCATCAGGAGCGGGCTCATATAGTGATCCATGCCCAGTTTGAGTATTGATTTCTGGGGAGCACAGCTCCATTAAGGTCCTGCCCGGGGGTGTGGAGGGGTCAGCAGGGGAAGTTGTGGGCTGCCGTGACCCCAGCTGCAGTTTACAATCGATTAACTCTGACTGGGAGGGGGGAAAGTCCTGGGGAGGTGAGCGCAGGGCCCCACACGCGATTAGGCTACATTAGCCCTCTGGTCAGAGCTGTTCCAGAGGTTGCAGTAAGTTAATTAGCACTTTCTTATGATATCAGCGATGACAGGGGGAAAGCAGCTAGCATTGATTCGGCTTTACTCCATTTCAGCCTTAGAGACCGACCACCAAAGCACCGGATACTCCCAATCTCTCTCCCTGCTAATCGTCTGAGCACAACGCACGCGTCACTACCTGGAAACGATTAGCGAGCGCTAACCCGGTACGACCGCTAATATGCTAACTACCCGAGAGAGTTGATCCAGATATTTAAGGCAGTGTGAAGTGCTATTTGAAATCCATGCAGATTAAGTGGAGAGGGTTGATAACCCATGCCTGGGGTAGAGATTCTTCTTCATCTCTCTTTTTTTTTTTATTCCTTAGTGCTTCCCTCTCCCTCCACCTTTTATAATGCCACGGTCTGTTTGGCGCATCACTTATGTTTGAACTGCAGTTTCAAACACTGTTGATACAAAACCTTATGGAGGGATCGTGGGCTTGTTTTTATGGCTTCTGACAGCTTGCAAGGAGATAGGGTTTGAAGGAGTGCACGCTGCTCGAGTGCTCTCTGTCTCGCTACACATACATACGCTCACGTTTCCTCTGTGCATATGGTACATAAGGCCCTCTGAGATAGAGGCTTCCACTTTGACATCCTGTCGCGTGTCTTCCTGGTGACACGTGTGTCTTTGCCTGTGATTTGCTCATTGTCTGCCGCCCCTCTCTCTCCAGAGGAAGCACAAAGAGCCTGCACTAATTTCTTATTTTGGCAATTAAAGTGTAAAGGTGTCAGAAGCCGATCGTCTTTGTTTCCCCCGCTCACCGCATAACGAACATCTCCCTGTCTCGTCATGTCTCCCCGTTAATCCCTTTGTGCTTCGCCTGCCATTTTCTTTATTTTGCCTCCTGCTCTGTTCTTGTCACTCTTCTTTACCTCTCTATCTTTCTTTCTCTCAGCCTCTCTCTCTCGCTTCGTCTTTCTCTCTCTTCATTCGCCATGCTCACAGTACTCCCTTTGTTAAATGAAAGGTTTGCCAATGGATCACTCACACTCTTTGTTCTTTCTCCTTTACAGCACACTGCTCACAATACTGTTTGTTTTACCAGCAGCTAAACTACACTACACCTTCTTTCTGCCTCTCTCTGTCTGTCTCTCTCTCTCTCCATCTCTGCCTGTCTGTTTTTGCTCGGGGCCCAGCCAGGCAAGTGAACAGCGACAGATGAAGCAACTTGTCTGTCAGCAGTGTTGGAGGGAATTAATCACGATTCAATAAGTGCTCTGATTAGGATTCAGAGATGCTTGTTAGAGATAGAGCCGTCAGGTGTGTCTGATCCGTCATGCGCTGACAGCAGCCTCGGGCGGGACACTGAGCCAGGCATTAAGGCCTGTTTAGGGCCCAGTCCTGCCCTTAGGTGCTAGTGGTCATGTGCACACATTGATGTGCACACACTGAAACACACACCGACGTGTGCACACACACACACACACACACACATGCACACATCTGTGACCTGAGCACTGTCAGCGGTGTCAACGTACAGTGTCACTGCAGACAGGAACAACACAGAGACACAACACAGGTGAGCTTCTCTGCACATCAACAGCCATATGTGGCCATGTCTTCACTTGCCAGGGAGGCACCTCTGCTCCTCTGGCAAAGCAAGAGTCAAAGCAAAGTGTATGTTATGGCTTTGTGACAAATCTCTGACATGACTTAGTGATCAGACAAGAGCTCAGCCCCGGGGCCAGAGAAGGCCACCGGGACAAAAGAACAGGTTGAACAATAATAAATATCTCTAAAATGTTACAAATTATAAGTGCTAAGCCATTGAGAGGGTTTGTGTGATTTGCTCTTTGTGTGTGCGCCCAGTTGCACATTCCTCAGGGTAATTTACAACATGGCTCCAAGCAGCTTGTTTAATTTTGGAGCCCAAATGAAAGCGTTTGCGGCATATTGGCATATTTTTCTTGTTAAGCAATGTTTAAGGTAGAGATAGACACGGCAGTAATTGCAGGTTTGACTGAGAGCAGGAGTTGAGTTAGCAGACATCAGTACTCCCCCGCCTTGGGAAGAAAATGAGGATAAAAAGATAATGTTACAGATAAAGCATGAGAGAGGTATGTCATCCACTTAACTCTTTCCACTGTTGGGGGACTCAGACGGATCCAGCGGAAGAGGCAAAGTAGACTAAAAGTACGGAGGGAAACATTTGACTAAAAGATAAACAAGAAAGCAAAAAAAGTAACTGGGACAGAAATTAAGAATGAGGACACATCAGCCTGTAATAGCGGTAGCATAACAAACACAAGCCAAAATTAGTCTCTCACAATAAACTGACAGGGGTAGAAAAACAAGCCTGCGCACATGATGTGAGATTATAATGAGGCATTGATTGTTTGTCCTCAATTTCATTCCAGTTGCCTCCAAAATTGAAGGCAGACACTTGTAAACAGCCTATGTCTTGGCTGTTCTCATTAGCTTTTCTTTTGACTCTCCCCACACGTTAATGAGCTGGAGGATCGAGATGAGAGGCCCCGTGTCACTTCCTGTGTGCGGGAGTGCTTCCTGTTTTCCCGGCCACGGTCTGGTCCTCTGTTCCCGGCGTGGCGTTTATCGCCTGGTTTGCAACCATCTGAATGTTGCAGCCGGGGCCCTCTGGGATGTTTGTTTGCGCTGTCTTTTATGATGCCGTTTTTTTTAATTACCATTGTGGCAAGACAGGAATGTGCCATTGCTAGTTGCTGGCTGGTGGAGCGAGAAAGGCCCAATTACCACGGGGCCCAGTGCCTGGTGGTTGGCTGGGCTATGTGTGCGTGTGTGTGTCCGTGTGTGTGTGTGTGTGTGTGTGTGTTAGGGGTGATCTGGTGAGCAGCTGTCCCAGGGCCCGTTGGCAGTGACGGCAGGGGATGGTGATGGTTGCGGTGGTGACAGTGAGTAGGAGGAAGAGGCAGACAGCTTATAAGGGACACCGTGTTGGCTCATGTGCTGTGTGCTGCCACCCTGGCTCCGCTCAGCAGCCAGCTCTCCCGCTCTCTCTCCCCACCACTTTTAACTGCTGTCTGATGTTGTAAAATTTTGTACGGGACATCGTGACCAAAGTCAAGCGCTTTCCTCTGGGCCCTCCCAGTTTATACAGTATGTGTGGCCAATTAGAGCTGGGGTTATGAGGCTATGTATGGATTATAGTCTATTATTCCTTCTTCCCTAATGTCGCCCATTAACTGCTGTGTCATTAGCTACTTTACCAACTGTGGTGGTGGCACAGGAAGGTACACAGTCTGTCATACACATTTCTCCCATGCCATGGGAATGTTCCTGCAGAACAGTGACAGTATTGTGGAGACTTTTAGTAGTGTAAAGCAGGAACCACATTATATTGTTGCCATCTAATAAAAACTGAGAAAATCAATCTTACTTAAAAATTAACTACCTGGGGTTTTTGAAAATATGCGTTGTTGAATGGGTTTTATAGGCCCGAGAGTCATGAAACTTACTCAGGACGGTGTAAACCTTCAATTCAAGAAAACAGTCAGAAACAAACAAGCGTATGAATTAGGAGATTTTCAATGTTGCAGCTGCAATATACAGTATCTTGTGACATGGTTCCACTACTGTGTTGTTTCAGCGGGGGCAGTATTGTATGCGACACGGCGTTGACTGCGCCGGCTGTCTGTCTCATATCCAGTGTGGCAATGTAGTGAGTGGTGTCTAATGGAGCCTCTGATGAATAATGAGGCCATACACTGGTAATGTTCTGTGCCGAGTAGCGGCTGCATTGGTTTCTGTCCTGTTAACTCCGCTGGTATAAGATTGATTGTGGTGTGCTCCGCAGTCATACAAAGACACTTCATTGCTTGGCAATGAAAATAAAGCTTCTCCCTCTCAAATGAAGAGCAATGGCATCGGGGCAACAGAGACAGACCAGCGCCCAGCCCGGGGACAGCCGCGGCCCCGTGTCACCGACATGAGTGAGTGACACAGCATGAAATGGGCGCCGCTCCAATAGGACTCATTTGTTTACACATTACTTCCTGCTAATCACGGTGTGGCGGAGTTTGTTATTTTTGCCTCTGTTGAGATGAACCCAAGTCTCCCCGATTAGGGCTTTCACTTTACTTAGAGATCCTCCACCAAGACTCCCCTTCAAATTACACTTGACACTGTGGAGAAACATCTAATAGAAGTGTGTAATGGGCTCTGATGACAAACTACACGGTTGGAAGACCATGTAATCTCCCCGCAATTAATTAAAGTGCGTCCTGTGTGTGTGTGTGTGTGTGTGTGTGTGTGTGTGTGTGTTTGCAGTTTTTTTTTCTCACTCCCTTTCTCTCCCACCCAGCCTAACCAGATGCCACAAAATAACTCAAATAACGTTGCCTGTCAACAGTAAAAAATGAAGACCCATACCCTAACAAAGAAGGGTACTTAGAGCCGGGAGAGGGAGGCAGATGCGGGGTTATTTGTGCTCCAGTGCTTCCCAGTGTCCCGGTAAGGGTCCTCCACAGCTCAACATCTGTACCTCCACCCGCCTAATTACCCACAGCACCCCTGCCCAACCGCTTCCCAGTCTGTCAGCACCTCAAAGCTCACCGGAGAGGAGAAGGAAGAGGAGGAGGTGAGAAGAGGGAAGAGTGTTACTCCTCGCTGGTCTTCGGTGTACTGTGTTACGATACAGCGTCAGTTCTTACGGTTTACTTTTATTTTTCCCGCCTCCCGAGATGGTTCGTTATAATATTCTGCTGCACTGTGCACATTGTAAAGTCAACGCTTTTGTATGTATTACCTCTTGTTTTTACATTGCAGTTCTTTCACCGTTCCCCCAAATGTTATTTCTCACTATTTAGAGAATATTGATTTAAGGAGGCGCTCTTTTTATTTTCTCTCTCTCTCTCTCTCTCTCTCTCTCTCTCTCTCTCTCTCTCCCTCTCTCTCCCTCTCTCTCTCTGTGTTTCTCCACATTGTTCTCACACTTTACTTTTTTAGTTATTTATTTATTTTCCCACCATGATATTGATTCAAAGCCACAGAGCAATTAGGCCCATTTTGGAGATAATTCCTCCGTCTTCACTTATTTTTATAAGTAAATGAGAAATTTGCCATGCTTTATGTAAGTTTTGATGGGAGCTATCAGTTTGGAGTTGCTTCTGCCATTGATTTGATTAAAGGCATTATGCATTGTCTAATGAGTTTTACACATGGCTGGGTGGTGAATAATCACCCAGTGATTTCTGACCCAGAACTCTCCTTCTCGCCCCCTCCTCCTTCCCTTTTTCTCACTTTCTCCCTTTCTCACTCTCTTGGATGAGAGGACCAGACACTCAGTAGCGCACAGAAGAGGTAACGGAAATCAATGCAGACCGTTATTTGGAGAGTTATTTGTTTCTTTTTTCCCCCTCTCAACTCAAATTGATTCCCTTGCTTGTTTTGCTTTAATATTCATTTTACGTAAGTGTTCAATAAATGCGCGGAGAATGAATATGAAGATTAGATGTCAAGCCTCTTTGCATGAGATCGGTTTTGAAAACTATAAATTTTACCCGGCTGCAAATTGTCTGGCAATTAAAGCGTATTGTGGATAATAAGCGGTGTCTCTATTGGGTGTTTAGCTTTATCGAGCCTGTCTGGAGATGGAGCTCATACCTGCTGCTCGGTGAATTGCAGCACATAAAAGATGGACTGAATATGTTCCCGGGGAATATTGCCCCCTCCCAAAGACCAATCCGTCTTGCTTAGGGAGGCAATCTTAGGTGCGGTAGATAAACTAATATTTGTGTATAACCTCAGTCAGACAATACAAATGATCGGATGATTTTTCATCTCCTTATGCATACAGGGAAATATGAAAAATTGAGGTTTAGGAATATTTGCTGGGTCTGCGAGGCGGCTGGCTGGGCCGCCGAGCGCCCTGGGCCACGCTCCTCGCCAACGAGTGCCGAGCGAAGAGTGATGAGAATATTATACCCGTCTGTTTCCCGTCACTCCCCCTTCTCCTCCTCCCCTCCCACACCTCCTTCACCCTCTCCTCTCACCGCGCTAACTCAGATGGCCGTGCGATGGGGAGAGAGAGAGGGAGTGAGAGAGAGAGGTAGAGAGAGAGCGAGAGAGCAGCACACAGGCCGCCACTCTAGCTTGTCGCCTTTGACTCTCGCCGTCTGCCCGCCACCCATGATTGACAATCACACTGACATAATTCTCCCAGTCATCTCCCTCTCTGGTCCCCTTTATTGTCCCCCCCCCCTCCTCAGTGACTCTCGGGAGAAAGCAGTAGATAAACCTGTCATTTATCAGTCAACCCCCCCCCCCGTACACCCCCCCACCCCCCACTTCATCCTCTGTCCCTCGCCTCTCACCCTTCTAAAAACCTCTTATGGGGGTAATCTGCCTGTGTTACCGGGCCTAGCTATTCATCACGATGGAGGGCTGAGGTGGAGGGGGTCACAGTGCTGGTTATACTCCCATCTCTAATGCTGAAGTTTGGTGGTGCTGGAGCCCAAGCATGTGGAGGCGAGTTCTCACACCCCAATGAGCACAATTAACTTTTCTCTATACAGTGTATACAGTAGGCTTAATGTATCTATGTATATAATCATAACTTTTTTTTTTCTTTTAGATTCTTTTTTACACTTTCAAAAATCCAACTACCGGCAACATGAAGACTTGTTTTTTGAGCTACATTATATGAATAGTCCAATCTTATATTTCCTCGTCGCATGTTGGTGTGTTGGTTTGTGGATCTCAAACCCAGTGTAAACACACCGCGCAATAAGACGGCATTATATCTGGATTGCTGCGCAACCAGCACCCCGCTCAGATGTTATTAGATGTAATAATTACATCCCGCTGTTGGCTGTTTCCCATCATGCCTTGCATATGGTTGGTTCATCCTCGGTAAGCACTGGTCTGGCTCTTTCACCCTGACACACCAGAGCAATGGTACTGAGTGGAGGGCAATATTTAGAGTCAGAAGATTACTGTATTAACTAAGTACTATATATGTAAGGGAATTTGTCTGGGTGATATTGCCTCTGAGACATTTTAACACCTTAGATAAGATTAGAACTTTATTGATCCTAGAGGCAAAATTAATTCCTTACAGCTGCAAAGAATAGAGGTATTGGTTGGACAACAAAGAGTAAAAACGAAACTAAAAACTTGAAATAAATGATGTAATAACTCTAAATAAAACTGTAAACAAATGCACTGTAAAATAAATGAAATTAGAGATTGAGCATTGCTGTGATGCTAATGAAATGTTTATTATGATGGCTAAAATAAAATGTGCATTGGAATGGCTGTTGACCGATTTGAAGACGTCTGCAGTTTGTGTCACAGTTCATGCTGATACAGTTGATGCGAGGACAATGAAACCTCACATAAAGTGCAAAAGGGACAGTGCTAGACATACAAGGGACAGTAAACTAGTAACCAGTAAACAGTTTATATAGTATGTTATGTGTGTCAGTGAAATTTTATTCTACTAGTATCAGACTGGAAAAGGGCTACATAGCCCATGTTTTGCTAAAAGACAGTGTGCATTTGGTTCCTTTCAAACACATCAGCCTGGTGTCCCTCTCTGTCTTTCCCTGCCGTGGAAAAACTGCTGAATCCCACAGAATCCAGCCGTCAAGTGCAATTCCCCTCACCACCACCCCCTGACATGGAGAGGGTGACATTTACCCCAACCCCCACCCCCCAGCCCCCTCCCCGCGCTCCCCCTCCCCAGGTTTGGGAGTTTTTATTTTTAGTTTATTGCGTCGCCTCACGCCAAAGCCTCCATGTTTTCCCTTGAAAACCTTTCTGTTTGCTCTCTATATTTCTGCATTATCTGCCTTTGCCCTCTGCTTTTCAATATGTCTTTTTCTCCCCCTTTTATTTCATTTTCTCCCTCCCTCCCTTTCTCCCTGTCTCCCTCTATATCCCTCTCCCCCTCTCTCTCTATTTTAGTTTTATTCCGGTGAAGAACTTCTCCCCTCCCCTGGTCGTGATAAATCAGGGGTCTGAGCGGCGGCGCTCGGTCGGAGGCATCAGTCGCGAGGCTGATGAGATAAGCGGCGCTCATCTCTCTGCCCTGTATGGAGATTTATTGGGCTGGGATAAGCAACAAGCTAGCCATCACTCTCAGCCAAATAGACTCCCCGCCTGCATGTGTTTATTCTTATTGCACTGCCACGACCACTGCCGCTGTCAGGGGTGGAGTAGCCCCCCGAGGCCCGCTCAGTGGTAGAGGGAGCCTAGCCCCGCTCTCTGTGTCATTACCCTCTATTAGATCAGGAAAACAAGCCTCCACACTGGGGCTCTGAGTGACACTGATGGTCCACTTTCTCTCCTTCTCTGTGGACCAGATAGGCATATATATATAATAAGGTTACTGTATACATCAGCTCCTCGCAACCCGAGTGTCATTGGTGCTCTCTTCCTTTTTTGGAATTTTAGAGCTCTTCCTTTGGCATATTACACATGAGTGTAATGAGGAATTTATTTATTTTTCACAACATTTTTCACGAACATTAATGTGTGCATTTCATTAGAGGGGTCAGAGTGCAGGGGGCAGCCAGGAGCAGGTAGGGTTTCACTGTTTTCACTTTGTCAGGGATGGACACTGGCTTTGGCGGGGATGAACCTGTCATTGTCGAGTGATGGGACAGTCTCTGTAACCACCAGGTCACCACACTGCCATCCATGCCCTGTGTAGCACCCCAAAACAGGTTTCTGAGATTAAATCAACCGGCTCCGCCACGCTACAAGGCCACTTTGCTCCCAGCCTTTAACTCTCCTTGTTCAGCTGCTGATGACAGCATTAATTTCAGCCGGGCAGCAGTCTAGCACATTAACTGTTGCATCGGCTGGTGTCAGTGAGCTACAGGCCAAGGTATAGTGTGCACAGCCAGTCTCATACCCCTCCACCTCACATCCCTGCTACACACACACACACTCACACACCACTTCACTCACCCAACAAGTTCTCCACAAATTGCTTTTACCCTCCTCACCCCATGAGTACACACACACACACAGACACACACACACAAACTTAGGGCAGGGTGGAGGAGTGGGGGCTACTTTTTCGGCACTCAGGTTATATTTAATCATGGCTGGCGGATGAGGAGGCTTTTCTCTTTATGAAAGGTATTAGAGCGGCGCTGTGTTTTCACTCAGCTTTACACTCTGCCCCCATGCTTTTCTTCCCCTGACCTCTGTTACCGTGTGCCAGGGAGGAATTTGATAAAGTGACACCGGGCCCCCACTGTCTCTCTCTCTCTCCCTCTCTCGTCTTTCTCTCTCTCTCTCTCTCTCGATCTCCCGTCTCTCTCTCAGATTCTAATAGTGTGTCTGGCAGGTCTGGACTGCCTCTCATCTCATCAGTGGGGTCACACCTTTGGGCTGCCCTCTCTCTCTCTCCCCCAGCACTCGCCTTGTCATTTATTTTGGTGCTGAAACGCCCGGCGGACCGGCAGGTCTGATTCAATCTCCTACATCCTGAGGCTGATGTACCGGACAGAGCCGCCGCCTGTGATAGCGCTTGCAGGAGTAAAGAAGGGGCAGGGTTATACAGCAGGAACATCAGGCCCTTGTGTCTTGCAACTTTCTGCTCTTCGCTCATCCTTTGCTCTTTCCTCACAGAACCCGAACCTACAGGGAGGATTTTCTTGTGCCATACATTGTTAAAACACACTTTCGTTAGCCGAGGAATCGTACTCTGACAGAATACTCATTCCAACTTTCCCTCTGCATCCTTATGTGACTTCCCTCAACCCTAGTTGATCTGTACTACTTCTACTTAAGGGCCCCATTCTCTTTGATCTAACTAAAGTTACAGAGGAAAGTGAGAAGCATTGGGAAAGCTCTGGCAGGGGGGGTTTACATGCCCTTTCAACACTTTGAGAGGCTGGGGATGCTCTCCATTCTGCTTCATGTTGCACCCGGGGACTCTTCCCCCTCCACTGGCATGCATCAGCAGACACTTGGTCATTAGGTAGATTGACAGTGATTGTCTGGCCTGCAGAGCTGAGGCAGCCTCCACACAGCTCAGATGCCTGCTTTGAAATGCACACATATAGATTTTGTGTGGGTGAACAGAATTAACAGAAAACGTTACAAGCGAAGGTAATCGATGATGGTGTGAAAGATGCGGCGGACGGTGTGGAAATCACATTTCGGACATGTTGCCATTCTGTAATTGATTGGGTTTAGCATTAAGCTGTTGGTTTTTTTTTGGAACTTGCATACTAACAGGGCAGTGTCTCAGTGCTGCTGACAGTTAACGTGGCTATTGGTACAAATGTATAGGAGATGTTGTTAGGCCTGCTTTGCTGACTCACAAGGTTGAAACTATAACCTTTAAATGCAGTGATTAGTGTATATGATTTCATCTGCAATTTTGCCACAAATACTCACAAATCATCGGGGCCCTTGCAGGGTACAGCTAACCCCCTATGAGAAAGTGCTACCACTTTGTCTTTATGCCTGTTAACCTTGCAAATAAACATCCAAACATGTAAAAGAAGATAGCTAACACCATGACAGGCTGACAAAAATACAAAATAGATTTTGAAATTATATTTGGCGATTGACCTTATTCACATGGTGGCCATTTTGAACACTTGGGTTGGAAATTCTACCCGGAAGATTGGCATATACAGTATATAAAACTAGTATTGCTCCAACTTCATAAGTGAGGACTTCAGATAGATCTAACAGTTGTCAAATTAGCTAGCAATCTCGGGAACAACAACCACAACTGCTTGAATTAGCAGGGAAGTTAGTAAGCTACTAGCTAGCTGCCTAGGCTAGACTCTGGTAGTTAGCGATAATGGGCCAAATATATTAAAATGTGAACCTATATTCCTCTGTATTCTTGAGATCGATCCATCCATCTATCCATCCATCCACCCATCCATCCATCCATCCATCCATCTATTTTCTAGCCCCTTATCCAGGTCAGGCTTGTGGTGGTAACAGAGTGAGCAGAGCATCCCAGATGTCCCTTTCCCCTGCAACGTCCTCCAGCTCTTCCTGGGGGATCCCCAAGCGCCCTGGGAGATGCAGTCCTTCCAGCATGTCCTGAGTTTACCCCAAGGTCGAACCTGGTGCTTGAGCCATCTCAACTGGCTCCTCTCAATGTGGAGGAGCAGCGGCTCGATACTGAGGTCCTCTCGAATCACTGAGCTCCTCACCCTGTCATGGAGAGCGAGGCCAGCCACCCTGCGGAGGAATCTCACCTTGACCGCTTTTATCTGCAATCCCATTCTTTTGGTCACTACCCAAAGCTTGTGACCATAGATGAGAGTCAGAATGAAGACTGACTGGTAAATTGAAAGCTTTGCCTTGCAGCTCAGCTCTCTCTTCACCACCATGGTCTGACACAATGCCTGCATTACTGCAGCCAGTGCACCTAGCCAGTGGTCAATCTCACGATCCTTCTTACCCTCACTCATGAATAAGACCTTGTGATATCTGAAGTCCTCCACTTGAGGCAGCTGCTCCCCCCCTCACCTGAATGGGGCAAGCCACCTTTTTCCAGGACAGAAACATGGCCTCAGACTTGGAGGTGCTGATCCTCATCCCGACTGCATCACACTCAGCTGCAAACCGCTCCAGTGCACATCGGAGATTACTGTCCGATGAAGCCAGAAGGGTGACATCATTTGCAAACAGTCACTGAACTGGACACTCTCCAGACCTCAGCTGAACCTTGATATCTGAGATATTGTTGAAAACTTGGTGTCTTTTCTTTTCTGTCTTTTGTCTCTTCCTACTCTGGCACTATACATGTTCAGAGGTTTCTTATGGCCCCTACAGCCTCCTGTGTGTTTTCATGTGTGTGTGTATGCATGCACGTGTACATTCAGAGAGGACAAGGACGTGGAGGAGGTATGGGGGCCATCCTCTATTATTCATCAGTGGTAATGAGTGAGAGGAGCTGGCAGCATCTGTGGACTTATCGATCCAATCCTCTGGTTTCCGTGCTTCGCCTCCAGTGGGGGGTCTACGGGGATCGTGGAGGAGAGAGCGAGGTGGGGACGAAGGTGGGCTCAACCCAGACACAGTACCTCGTTCTGGTGGTGAGGGAACAGGCCCAGCCCCTGGATCCTCCGCCCTGGCTGGCTGGCCACCTGGCACTGGGAGATTATCGTGTCTCATTGTTTTGGACGGGAGTGCTGTGTGCTGCCATGGTTTAGAGATTGATAGGAGTGTCATAACATCTGTGATTATACAAGATCTGTCTTCTAACGGTGCTGTTGTGTTAAAAACCTCATAACTCACAGTTTTGGCGATTTTCATGTTTTTGCTGTTAGTAAAGGATCTAATGTCCGTCTTAATTCTTGAAAGGTTCTCCTTTTGGAGATATTCATATTGAAGTGCAATTCTATTCACTGCCAAACTGCCTTTTTTGTGTGCATGTCCAGATTCATTTATGTGTGCATGAGTATGTTCCCTAGGCGTGTGAGTATTGGAAATTGACTAAGTATGGCATTTTGCATTTTATAAGGATGTGTAATGACCATTGGGCAATAACTCCTCAGCTGGCCTGTCGACCATTCGGTGTATCTGAGCCTTGCAGAAGCCTGTCTCTCTTTCTCTCTCTCTCTGTTTCTGTGTACCCCCCACCCCCCCACCACACCCACTTTACTGCCTTAGTGCACAAACGCAAGCAGGCTAAATTAGGCCGGCCCCTTTTTAATACCGCAGAGAGGGGAGAAGCAGCCATTATGAATTATCCTTAATTACAGCCATTTCCTAAACTAATAAAGCTGCTAAATCTTTACTGCAAAGGTTAGTTTACCCCACGTGCATTAAAAACCACTGCATGTGTGTGTGTCTGCGCACATGTGTGTGGGTGTTTGTGTGTGTGTTTATGTGTACACGTACATCTGTCTGTGTCTGTGTGTGGGGTCGTGGGTGTGTGCGAGCTCATGCGCCCAAGCGTGCGTACGTGTGTGTGTATGTGTGTGTGTGTGTGTGTGTGTGTGTGCAAGAGAGCTGGCTGGCTGGCAGCACCCATAGTCCCATTAATTTCACGTGGGCTCCCTATCACCAGCCACAGATGCCTATAGACACGTAAATGAGTCTCCAGCGAGCGGTGGGCCGCCTCAGCCAGCCAGCTCGGGCCTAATGGGCTGGAAAGCCAGCGTATGTGACGGCAGGAGATGAGGGCCTTATTTACACTGGCAGACATTAGTGGATGGACGCTGATTCACTGATTAACACGTCAGCCTCCCCCACATCCTCCTCCCCCCACCTCCATCCCTCCCGCCGTTCTCTTCATGCCTTCCTTCTCTCCCTCCAAACCCCTACGCCCATACACAACCACAAATATGAATACACACGCACATAAAAATGCATATACCCCCCCTCCCTATTCCTCCCTCCTTTCTTTTCATCCCTTCTCTCCTTCCAAACTCCCCACACCAATGCACACACCCATGCAAACAGACGTATTTATACCCACGCAAAAATACACACACACACACACACACATATGCACACCAGTGGTGGAAATGCACGGTGGCAGGCCGCTGAGAAGGGGGAAGCCATCTGTGAATGATGGCTCCTGTGGAAAGATAATGTTTCTCATGCAGCGCCGAGTGAGGCGCTGATGGAGGAAGATGACTTTTTGAATGGTTAAGTGGGTAAACGTTAGATCACGGCTGCAGTGCTCCCACTCGCCTTGCCCTCCATCAATCCCTCCCTCTCTCCTTCCTTCCCTCCCTCCCTCTCTCTGCCTCTCTCTCTCTCTCTCTCTCTCTCTCTCTCTCTCTCTCTCTCTCTCTCTCTCTCTGTCTCCTAGATTGTTTATTGAAAAGGCAGGAGGAGGCCGCCGATAAGAGAGGCAAGGCTAATGCCGTGATTTGTGTCAGTCATGCCGTACAATTTGTTACAATCGCGACACTTATCGCAATATAATATGTTTATTCTGGTCAATTAGGTGGTGCAGCAGCCTCCTGCATTTGAAGTGTCACATGTGAGATGGGACGGGGGGGGCGGACGATCAAAGGGTATGGAACTAATCTAATTGTGCAGCATCTTGCGCCGCTGCCACCTCCATAACCATCGCCACCGCCAGTCAGCCTACGAGCTGATGCATTGTGGGAGGCAACAGGGACATCTGTATGGGGCTGCAGGCACAGAGATGGTCAGGTGCTGCTTTTCTTATACAGGCATACTGTAGGTGTATGCATAAAGGCATGCAAGTACAGTAGAATTGGTTGTGTATGTACAAGTACATACTGTACAATATATACTGTATACACACACAAAGACATGGACATGTGTATATAGGCACATATTCATACTGACATTTAGACCTTCATTTCACTGTAACCATGCACACACACACACACACTCACACACGCTACTGTATACATTCTGCATATACACATAAACTCATTCATATTTAGGCCTGCACAGACATATACAAACATGGACGTGCACACATATACAAACACTTGGGCCTGCATCCGCAACCACATTTAGCCTACATTTAGCTGTATACACACACACACACACACACACACACACACACACACACACACAAGCACTTGGGCACGTATAATGGGGCAAGTGTACACACTCACAGTTTGGCCTACATTTAGTTATACACACATACACACACACACACACACTGCATGCGCACATAATCATACTGTTATTTAGGTTTACATAGCTGTACACACACGCACATATCCACACAAACACACACACGCACGCACACACACACACACACACACACACAGACATACCCCAACACTTGATCAGGTATATCAGGGCACATGTACACTCACATTTAGCTGTGTACAGGCACAGACACACATGCAGTATAAATGGGTACATCAACACACTTTTATCGAGGTCTACACAGCTGCATGCACACATGGACACACACACACACACACAGGGACACACACACACACACACTTGGACACATGTCGTAGCCCAGCATAGATCCCAATAGAGTCAGAGTATACATAAAAGCAGGCCAGGCAGTGGAGGCAGCCTGTGTAGCGGACCAGTGCCTCCATCGATCTGAGAGGGTTCATTAGGTAAGTGCTGACATCACAGATTGATGTCTCTTTAAACCAGTGCCTGCCTAGGAGCTGACAAGGAAAATCAGCACTATTGACTCCCCTACTGGTGTGTGTGTGTGTGTGTGTGTGTGTGTGTCTGTGTGTGTGTGTGTGTACTTACGTGTGCCTTTGCATGCGTGTCTGTTCGTGAGCGTGTGCACATACATGCTTACATATCGGCCACGTCAATGAGCACATATGTGCCAATAAAATGAACACGTGTGTACCGGTGTGTGGCGCACAGGTTTGCGCACGCGTGTGTGTGTGTTTCCCTAGACAACATACTAAGTACCTTTGTCTTTGATGGGCTCCTTGGGTGTAGGCGTTCACTAATGCCGCTAGTTATACACTCAGCCATGCGGCTAAGGAGCCTGTCAGCCTGTTTCTGCCTACACGCCACCATCCATCCATCCACCTGCACAGAGAAGAAATGAGATGGATAGGAAAAAGGAGAAGAAGAAAGGATGTAGAGGATAGAAGAGACGGAGAAGCACTGGATAGAAGCTCTCTCCATCTATTTTTCATCAGCGCGTTTAGGCCTTCTGTTTGGTAATTATATCACCCGAGTTTCTGACTAATTTGCGATCCAGAGAGGAGCTCGACATGGGACTGATTAACGCATGTTGCGTATGAGGCCTCAAAGCTATTTTGGTCGCTCTCTGAAAATATATTGCAGCAAGGATTGTTTTTTTTCTTCGTGTCGGGGAAAAAGGGAATAAAAAAGAAAGAGACTGAAAGTTGTCTCTGTGCGTGACCCCGGTCCCCTCGTTCAGTACTTGTCGATTGATTTGAGATGTCATTTGTATCTGATGTGTTTCTCTAATTAAGAACAGGGGAGAATCATTGGCATTGAGCGGCTCCACGCGCCCATCGATCGGAGCGGGGAGGGAGTTGGTGTTTGTGAGGCTGGCGTGGACAGGAGTGACAGGAATCAAACTGGTGGGTCGAGCCACGGCCGCAAGGACGCTGGGCCAAGTAACATGGCCACAGAACCTCCAGTGTTAGTCTTTGTTTTTAGAGCACCTTAATTGCCATATTAATAATGGAATCTGCTTCTTAATGAGGAATTTATGTATTGACTTTTGCAAATACATAGCTTGTGACCTTCCAGGATTGTCTCTCAAGCACCAGGCCACCTTCTAAGATCATCATCCTCTAAGATCATCAAATTCCTATTTTCATATTGTCACTTTCTTAGTTGCTGATGTGTAACTAGTAGTTGTAATCCATAACAAACTATTCAATACCTTGGAATCATTTTGTAATAGCATTGAACAGTCGGTGTTGACAAGTGGAGATCAACTGCACATACTCAAAGTCTTAACCTCTGATCATAATAAAACATTCATTACCTCCTCTAAACACCATGCCACCGCATCCTGTTGCTTTAAATGAGCAATTGATCAGCTCCCTTGGAACATGAACACAGTGTCTCCATGTCCAGTTGGAATGCCATTAAACGATCAATAGCCCAGGAGAGACAAAAACCAATGGACTTATCTGGCTTTAATGTATCAATACTCGAGATGCTGTATTTTCCCAAATAAAAAAGTAAAGCAGTTTAGAAAGTTTGCCTGTACTTTATTTTAGCCTGAGCTGAGCATAATGCAAAGTAAGTGTTTGGATTGTGGAATGTGCAGAACCGAAGGCATGAATCCCTTCCAGGCCACCATCACCGGAGGCACAGCCCCATTGGCTGCCTCCAGGAGATTAAAGAGAATAATTGCCAGCTGATTGGCTGTTTAATTTTTCATGGACCTTTGATGCACAGGGTGTTTGTATTACCTTTATCAGCAGGCATAATAATGGGATAGCATTTGACACACTTAAGTAAGACAGGCTTTTTCCCCGAATAGAGGAGCTGCTACTCCTGTAAGAAAGAAGAGAATAGACTGCAGTGAGAGGCCAGAATCTGCCTATTGTCGATTATTGTTGTATTTGAAAAGTTCTGTTCCAAAGTGCTATATATCTGTTTTAGGGATAGTAGAAAAAATACCAGAATTTTATCATTCAATAGCTCTGAAATATAAATGGTGCCACATTTGTCGATGGTGGCTGTCTAATTTTGGATTGAAACTCTTCACTCGTGCACTATGCATTGTCTCTTTCATTTATAAATAGCGAATGCTCTGGATTCAAATTTACATGCACTATAAATTGTGTCTTATCATCTGTATTAAAGCAGTGTGAGCCACTGACAGCTGCAGTCTGGAGTTGACAGTGCCATGTTCATACCTCAGCCTTGGTGACGCTAATCTCTGCCTGTAGGTGACCTACCTCCTTACTCCCAGTCTGTGTGTGTGTGTCTGTGTGTGTGTGTGTGTGTCTGTGTGTGTGTGTGTGCATGTTGTGTGATGGTCGCAGCGCATGTCTCCTCGGCGGTTCCGCTCCGGAGGTCCGGGAACGGTGAGCTCCTCACGGTTGTCACTTTGAGGTGGGAGAGCAGTCGTTTCCGGGGACAACAGTCCCCATCCTCATCCCTGCTTCCCGCCCGCTCGGATTAGTTCCTCTCGCCGAGAAAATGGGAGCAACACTCTGATGATTTGCATCCAAAATATTGCCTCCTTATTTATTTTTTTCTCTACTTTCCCTGTTTTTTTTTTTATCTCTTCTCCTCTCTTTCTCTCTCTCTATCTCTCACTGTCCCTCTCTGTTTCCTTCTCCCTCGTTTTCCCCCGGATGCTGTAGAGCATTTTATTACAATTGTCAGAAAGAGTAACAATTCTATTGTGGGGTGATTACGACAGGGGTGTTTTACCCACAGATCACCAGAGCAATTAAAATCTGTAAATAAGGCTACCCATGATGCCTCAGTCCAAACAATGGGGTCCCGTAGGAAGTGTTTGTTTGAAGGAGAGCTGTGGAGGAGATAGTTGCTCTCTCTCTCTCCCTTTCTCTCGTTAATTAGGAGACGCTCCTTCAACCCGACACGGCTGTGTCGATGGGCAGCTTAGCACAATCGCAGTGACACATATTTCAGACACAAGATGAAGTTGTTTACTTTTGTGTAAGGCCTCGCATTACGCCACCGCACTTTGTTTCGCAGCGTGGCAAAGATAATGCAGGCCTAATTGTGCCAGCTACAGCTGTTTGGAAGACGAAAGAGAGAAGCCTGCGCCAACTTATGTGGAGAGGCAATAGAGCAGGCAAGTATACGCATACATGCCCGTATACAACACACACACACACACACACACACACACACACACACATACAAACACACACACGCACATGACACTTGGAGAGTGATTTTCATAAAGGGATAGATCCAAAGGGAATGAGCTAAGACACGGGGAAATTAGGAATAGAACAGCTGCAAAGGAACTTTGCTGGATCTCCTGCTTGAACACTACTAAAGTAATGTGCAGAGTCCTGGGGCCATATTGATATTGGAACGAGGTTTCTGAGTGCATTGATCCTGCTCCTTGTTGTGGCCAAGGTCACTTGGCTCCTGGCTAGTCTTTTGGCCAGCTTCTCTCCAACCTCCTCTGGCAATGTATCCTTTCTGTACCTTGGCACAACCGGAAGTCAATGCTGCCAGAAGATTTCATCTTCATGACTTGAACAATTTAATTAGGACTTTAGCTGACTAATAGCACTGAGAGCTATTCTAATTCTGGATTCGTCTCACAACCAGCGACACCATTTTCTACCTGGTTCACAGCAGTTCACAAAGTGATGCAAGCATCCTGAACGCCCCAACTACTTTTTAATGTTTCTTTTACTTTGTAGAGACAAAAGGGCTCTTTGTAGTTTCGTGGGAAGACATGTGGAACATGTCATGTATTTGGTGTCAGGATATACGCGTACTGCTTCCGCTCCCCCCCCCCCCCCCCCCTTCATAAATTACTAACGAGTGGAGTTTGGGCAGGTTGGAGCAAGGGAACAAGACAGATAGAAGGAGGGAACGTGGGAGTGTTGCAGCGCGACGTAATACTGCGACGATGCCAGGCTCTGTGGGCCACACCAGAGGCTATATGCCTTACCAAGATCCTGTTTACAGTCAGCCAAGGAAGCTGCCAGCCACCCATTTCCATAACGCTGCCCGCGGTCCTCTGCGGAAACCAGTTCCTCTCTCCCGGAGATGCACCACGATGCCGCCTGCTCCGCACCTCTCTCTCGCTCTGTTTTCTCTGTCTCGTTTTTTCTCTCTCTTTTGTTTCCATCTGTTTGCTTCCCATCTCGTCTTCCCAACACCCCTTGCTCTCTCGTTCTTTTTCTTTCTCCATCTCCATCTTCCCTGTTTTTCTGGCTCTCATCCGACCCTAACCCTTGAGTTCCCTCCTGCCCTGCTAATTCAAATCATTTCATCAGTGATTGTTGCCTGTATGCCAGGAACATGTCGTCTCTCTAGGGGTTGCAAGTTGGATGAGGTTTTGGGCATAAAGACAAGGTATCCCTTGGTAGCGCCTACAAGGTGCACTCAGTATATAGGTCAGCTAGAGTCTGTTGGTTTGTGTGTTTCTATTTTAATGTGTGAGGAGGTTGGGACAGCCTGTACTTTACCTGTCCTTAGAGATACGTAGTGGAAGCCCAGGGGTCATGCTAGGTGTGTGTGTGTGTGTGTGTGTGTAAGTGTGTATTTGATTCTGTGTGTGAGTGTATGTGTGTGTGTGCATGTCTTCATTCCATTGCATGTGTAGTTTCCATATTCCTGTGTGTGTCTGTCCTGTTTTGTGTGTGTGCATTTGATTGTGTGTGTATTTCTGATCATTTACCACCCATTCCATTGTTTGCGTGGTGCCTGAGTTCCCTTCTCTGTGTGTGCATGTGCATGTAAATGTGTGTGTGTGTGTGTGTGTGTGTGTGTGTGTGTATGTGTGTGTGTGTTTTCTGGTTCAGCCACTTGTGTAGTCGCCATGTTCCTGTGCCTGTACGTCTGTGAGCATCTGCTCTTTCAACAAGGTCCCCATGGCCTCAAATGTCAGAGCAAGCAGCTGCCAGACAAGTGCATTGTGCAGGAGGCTTGTGTTTCCCCTCCTCCCGCCCCTCTACCTCTTGTCCTGTGATGTTAACTGTGATTGAAGGTAAGTAGGCAGCAGCGAGGAGAGGAGAGAGACAAGGGGAAGGGCATCTGCTTTTTAAAAAATTGAATTCCTGGGAGTTGGAGGAGTGCTGCTTTCGCTGCTGCTGGTGTCCAGGGCCTGTCTTGTCTTTCAGCGCTCCCAGGTCAGGTGAAGGTTGGTGGGGTCGGGGCGGGGGGCGGGTGAGTGCTGCTCTGCACCAGGTCTCGGTACCCGAGGCCCCCAGTGTGGGGGACCACTACATGGAGAAGCCATTTGTAGCTCATCCACTCATTGTGCTGGATGTACTATAAGGTATCAGGGGACGTGATTGTGCATGTTTGTGTGTGTGTATGTGTGTCCATGTGTGTGTGTGTGCGTACATGCACACGTCTCGGTATATGTTCTCATGTGCCTTTTATGCATCTGCACCTGTAGTCGAACATTTTAGATAGTGTGGGTTCTGTGTTGCTCTACATAGAGTAGATGGTTCCGGAGACATTAGGGGACGCCTTTATCACACTATATGTGTGTGTGTGTGTAGGGGCAGGAAGGGAGCGCTGAGGCAGAAGAGATGGGAGGAGAGGAGACAGGCAGGTACCCCCCAGGAGGGGCCCGGGGGGCAGCGGGCCAGGGGTAACCCCTGCAGCTCCCCCCCAGCACAGTCTGCTCCGCTCTCAGACAGTGCTATTGATTTGTCCAGCAGATAAGACCACAGGTTAGCTGCTCTAGTAAATAGTGCTCTTTTCACCTCTCTCTGCCTGCAACCAGCTTGTGTGCGTGTGTGTGTGTGTGTGTGTGTGTGTGTGTGTGTGTGTGTGTGTGCAAGGAGGCTTGGATCGAGTTGACAAAGGCCCGACAGGCTCCATATGATGTCAGGTGACGTCGTTTCCTTGGCATTGCCTTTCCTCACCCCACTACCCGCTTTCCCTCCCTGGCACGAGGCAGGTATGAACCATCAGGGGGCACTGTTAGACTCAGGCTCGCCCGATAGAGCACCCAACCCAACCCAACCCTGGCACAGTGCTCCATTGTCTTCTCCCGAGGCTATAGGAAGGCATAAGTCACAACTCTGCTAGTCTTGAACATGTTTACCATATGACGGGTCTACAAGCTGTGAGAAAAGGCACTGGAGGCGTCAATCAATCCGCCGCCTTCATCGCAGGAACCCAGCGAGCGAGAACATCTGTTAATTCAAGCCTAAAGTAGATTAATCCAGCCAGCAGTCTGAGGTTGTCCCTGTAGGTTGCTGCATGTGATCAACGTGTGTAGGGAAGTGTAAAGTTTGAACCTGACAGATATAGATGGAAGCCAAGGCAACTCTTGATCAGCTTAAGACAGTTCATATCCTCGCTGAGCCCTCATGTGATCGGAAGTCAGTCGGCAGTGCCTCTGCGCTCGCTGACAGACGGATGAAGCGAGCGTTCAAAAAGCCTCATCGGTGACACATTAACATGAGCGGAGCTTCCTGGATGACTCTTGAGTTCTGAGCTGTCACAGGTGGCAGATAAGAAAAAGCTACTATGCTGCTCTGCTTGTTTCGTAACATAACCCAAGCAGTGTTGAGAGGAAAATTGGCACCTGCTCGCTATCTATTAAAAATCAGTTCCAGAGATGCAAGAGAGGATTGTTGTAACACGTCCCGTATTTTTAATTAAAACAACCCCAGTTGAGTCATCGCAAGCGTTTTTATGTCTCCGAAGTCAGAGCAGGTGTGAAGGTAAAACAAAGACAGCAGAGAAAGAGGGAAAAACACAAGGGTGTGGATGTAATACAACTTCCCACGCTTTAATTGCGAGCCGGTATGTCCTTACAAGGTGTCGTAACATACTTTATCACTGTTAATTAAGAAACCGCAGTGTAGGACAGCATAATACCAGGTCGCCATATTGTTTGTTTTTCTGCTTGCACATAGCTGCATGTCGTTTATCATGGCTGAGAGCCAGAGCTGTTACTGTATGTAAAACCGGTCCTTTCCCAGGTGAGAAATGGAGGCTATTACCAGCAACGGCAGCCATAAGAAACAAAATGGCTTCCAGGCTGATGGCTAGCCTAGGAGCCGCAGCGCTTGAATGGATAGAATGGGCATCCCTGTAGAAATCAATATTCTTGAATGGTCATTTGGCTGGTACACAAGCTGGCTGCCATAGAATGTTTGATCATGCTATGAGGAAAATGAGCTCTGTTTACAGTGGCAATGGCGAAGGCGTCATTTTACAGCCAATGTTTCAGCTGTTGAACATTACAACTTTCCGAGTGTCATGCGCTGTCCAGAAAATGGAACGCTGCTAATTTCCACAACAGTAGTATCAAACATTCGGCAGCAGCCATCTTAGGTGTACCGCAGGAGATCCACTTTGATTCCATGCCAGGAGCAGCGACCAAGCAGCAGCACAACAGCGAATGCTTTTGAAAGTAAACTCAGTTTTGGGACCGGTGGAATTCTCTGATGTGGGAGATTAATATTGGGAATTAGTAGTAGTAGTTGAGAAATCAAGTGTCAAAGCGGCTGGAAATGTTTCTGTATTACTTTTTTCCTAATTTTTTATTTGTCATGAGATCAGGTAGTTGATTCTTCAGTTCATTCTTTCTGACTGTGATTCTTGTCCTGCATAGATAGATTGATTGATCGGTTGACTGATCGGTTCTGGGGTAAACTATGCGTCAGGCGCATAGTTAAATAAAGAGGACACCTTCCGCATGCACACAGAGAATTACGGGATACATTTCAACCTTCAACCCCTCGCCGGGCGCCCAGGCACTCATAGCTACAGCTGCCTTGCTAGCTCCCAATACCACTTACCTGCGACATGAGCGGAGGGGACAGGGACTAATTGCAGGGACAAATGTTCCCGACTCCGGGGTTTGCAGTTGTCTGGGCCCGGTCCAGGCCCTGTTTATCTCAACCTCTGTTGGCAGTCATACACACACCACACACGCTATGCTCTGATTTAACCAGAGGCAAAGCCCCCGCCAACCCCCGCTCTCTCTCATCAAAGATTCATAAAGGCAAGGTTCTCAATGATTTTCTGTCTCTTCCCGTATTCACAGCTTGTTGTCCTCTGCCTCCCTGTCTCCTGCCAGGCGGACAGCGGAAGTCAGGCGGAATTAAGGCTGAAGTGGCCGCTGGCTCCCAGGCTGTGTTATGTGTTTGTGCGTTTGTGGCGTGTGTGTGTGTGTGTGTGTGTGTGTGCTCGCGCTAATATGTGTGTTGTTGCGGGGGAAGGTGGGGGATAGGAGGTGGGCAAGGGGGCGAATGGACGGTGACATGTTGATGTTGTACTAAAAATGTTAGGAGCCCCCATGCAGGGAAGAGACCCCGCCCCCTCCTCCTTCTTCTTCTTCTTCTCCTCCTCCTGTTCCTCCTCCTCCTCCTCTCTTCCCCTCATCCTCTGCTTCCGCTGCTCTTTGTCTTCCGCCCCCAACCCCTCAGCCCTGAGTGCCAAGGCAGCTTCCACACTGGAGCTAAAACTAGCTCACTCAGAGCCCCAGCCACCGGGCCCAGGGCACACCATCTGTAGCCCTCGGAGTCCTTCCTTCCGTGTGTGTGTGTGTGTGTGTCTGTGTGTGTCTGTCTACTTCTTTATGTGCATGTCTTTATACACACTCCTTTATATACATGTATATATGTGTGCGTGCAAGTCTGCAAGCATGTGTATGTGTGTGTGTGTGTGTGTGTGTGTGTGTGTGTGTGCCTGCATGGCCAAACCACCATGCCTCAGCCTGTTAGTCTTGCTACTTACCAGGCTTAGCCGGATGAGGGCCACTCAGCCCAGATCTAATTCCCTGTACTCTGGCAGCACTTGACCGCTGACTCTTCTTGCCTCTCAAGTGTGCGTCCGTGACCTTGGCTGACGTCGGGGGGTGGGGGGTGTGTGTGTGTGTGTGGGTGGGGTGTTAAACTACGGACTTGGGGGATGCGGCCACAGCGACTGAAGTTGTAAGCTGGTTCGGGATCAGAGTTTGCACACAGCCATCTGGGCTTCCGTAGGGCTCAGGATGAGGTGATCCCTCTCCTACTCCCCACAGCTGACCCCGGATCAGCGCTAACGGCGGAGAATTTAGTAAGGAGCGTTCTCTCCGGGATAGGGAGCGTGGAGCAGTGGCTGGAGGTGGAGTGGAGGAATCATCCACAGAGGAAACTAATGGGAGAGTTGATTCCCATTACTGCGTCGGTTGTAATCCCTCTGTCCTTATTCTGTTTGTCTTGTGGCTTTTGTCTAAGCATTGTCCTGTATGGCAAACCAGCTAAGCCTGTGCTTCTTCACACCTTTTACATTGATGTTCAACTAAACAGTTCATACCGCCCTTTATTTTACTTAGTGGCAGACTAAACAACAGTATCAATGTGAACACTGTAGACAAAGGGTTGGATCCTGTGAAACACAATACTCTCTTTCTTGGATAAGGTTATGGCGTGGAGCAGTGATATTGTCACTACAAATAGAACAGTGTTAAGTACCTGTTAGACCACAAACACCTTGTTTTTTCTTTGGCACTCTTACCCAACTTCCAAGTGATTTACAATGACTTGACACACACACCTAAGCACACACACACACACGCATGTTTACGGGCGTGCACACATAGAGTAGCGCGCACACACACACACACACACTCTCCATTCTACTGCGTTCCCTGGCTCGCTGTGTGCACTCTTTGCATCCTGTTTTGGTGCTGTGCCTCAGGGCCTGGCCTGGCTGCTCTTCCAAACAAATTGCTGGCTGTTCACAGCGTTTTAAATGCCGAGGCCCTTTAATTACACTATTTACTTAATAGGGTGAAACAAAACTCGTGTTCACGCAGCAGGAGCACCAGGTGATGCAGAAGTTCAAACACCTGGCGGATAGCACTCCTCTGGCATGGACGCACAAGCGCACACACATGCAACACACGCATATGCACGCATGAATGCACACACCCACACCCACACACACACACAATCACGTACTCCTATACACACACAGGTCTTTCTCAGACTTGGGGAAAGCGTCACTGAGTGTGGGACTTTTTCTTGTGTCTGTTTGTTTGCCAAAAAAAAACAGTAATGCCTCTGGGAAAATGCTACTTGTAAGTTAAAACCACCCAGGCATTTTCAGAATGAGTTCATCGCGTACTGTTGATAGAACAGAGTGATAGTGGTTTTGGTCGTTTGCCGTATGGCAGATACCCTGAGGGAACATGAACATCTTCTCCTACTTTGTGCCACTCCTTAGTATACTGCTTCATTCAGAGGTTAATTGAGAAAAAAATCAGGGAATGACTCAATATGATAGCCTATTTTTCTGTTTTATCATTTGCGTCCTCCCTCACAAATCTGTCATTCAATGCAGTTACAGTAGATTACCCATCATTATTGTTCTGACTCATATGACATAGTCTCCAGAGAACTGTGTGGTTTCAACTGAGTGTTTTTCCCCAAGGCCTGCTTCTACTGTAGTCAATTAAAAATCTTAAATGATGGGCTTATGATTAATGTCAGTGTTGCTGGTCATGTTTTCCATTGCCAGTGGCGAGGCTGTAAGTGCTTAAATAAATGTTAATGTGTTTTTGCTTAAATAGGTGAAGGATTTCATTCCATGGTTAGACAGACATCCTGCTTTAGGAAAATAAAATGATGGATAGGATAAAAAAACAAAAGCCGGTGATTTAGGATAGCAGGATAACTTGGTTGACAAAATGATAACACTGGATGTATTATTGAGAGATCAGATCAGATAAGATGAACTTTATTGATCCCTAAGCTACAATCAAGGTAGAGGTATAATAGAGGTGTAGGTTGGAGAAGAAAGGCAGTAAAGCATATGAACAAAAAGGTAAAAAACAATGCAAATACAAATAAAAATGAATTAAATCAAATAAAAAAAATAAAATACTGAATGATAAACTTCAGGTATTTTCTGCCCCAAAATATAGTATTTTGGAAGGGAAGTTAAATATATTGTTGAAATATTAATGGGTCTACCTTGTATTATAATTGAAAGTATTCAAACAGCAGAGTCAGTGTTAAGAGTTTGTCCTGCATCTTTTGTCCAGCATTTGCACACTAGCTATACGAATGGGGGCTTTTTTTTTTTTAAAACTTTGATTCACACATTTCTAAAACACAACTCTTGTTCTCTATTCATCCAGTTTATTAAAATGATCAAATTTCCACGGCTTATACCAGATCAGATAAAAGTAAAATAAATCTTTGTTTGAATGCCAGGATCCTACAACAAGGTGTGTATATGTTTAGTATCGTTGTCGAGTTTGATGGCCACATTTTACGCCTAGGCCTGTCCGATTTATGGTGTTTAAGATTTATGGCTCCTTGTCTGAGAGGTGTGTTGACTTTCAAAGGCACTGGCTTGCTGAGCTCATCATGTGATGTCATCCTTAAAAACCGTGGAGGTGACTTTTTTTGTATGCAATTTTTACAAAATCTCATATTCAAATGATAGCAGAGCACTGCTTTGTTTCCCCCCTCTGAAGAGTTCCATGTCTGTTTTCATTGCTCATTTAAGGAAACAGCAAATTCAGTCTCTCCTCTCCCTTTTTTCTCTTGTAAAACAGTTTAATATACACCTTTCTGAAACCCAATATCTGTTGTGCAACAGTTTAAAGCTTCTGTCTCACAGTTTAGCTTCACATAAAGGTTTCAGAATTTAACACCACATCCCCTGGAGCTAGAGGGATGACTTGTAACCAGGCAATCGGAGGTACAATAGACTATAATTAGCCGGGCCAGCTTGACCCTGCCATTGTCACCTGAAGACAGGTGGGAATTGTGCCCATGTTGGATCGACCTTATCATGTGACTGGGGTCAGGTGTCAGCCAATTGCTCGGCTGTATAGCTGTTGAGGCAAGCCTCATCCATCACCAGCATTATTGCACCATTCAGATGATGCCCACAAGGCAGTAACACTGGGCCAGGAGTGAGGGAGGGGGTGAGGGGGGGGAGTAAAATGATCGTTTTACAGGAACCCTCACAGAACAACAAGTTTTCACAGCAACAGCGTGCCATTGCTCCGGACGACTAAGAGTTAGTGCTCCCAGCGCCGCAGTAACCCTCTTCCTGATTCCCTAACGGAGGATTTACAGCCTTCAAAAGCTGGGCTGTGAAAAAGCGCAAACACTCGCAGGCTCGTAACCTCTGTACCCTCGCCATCAAGTCCTCTTATTGCTCCATTTTCTCTCCCGGGCTGTATAAATAAACAGCGTCACCAGGAAAAACTCTGATGTGTCTTTAAGACCGAGTCTAATTAGTTTTGCCTGCATATATCAAAATGTTTCACTCTGGTATTTGGCCACATGTGGCTCGTTTTGGATGATGACGGAGAGGGTTGTTGTGTTGAGCTGGGCGTTGGTCCCTGCTTAGCCTTGTCCTCAGGGTGTCACTGGCAGGGCCCAGAGTAAACATTTGTTTTTTGCTTTTCCTTCGAGCCAGCTGCTTCAGTTGAGCTAGCCTGTAGCCTGGCACAGGTGGCTAGTAGGCCAGCAGCCTCAGCCGCCCTCATCCCTCCCCAATCAGCCTGGAGCACACACACACACACACACACACACACACACACACAAAAACACACAAACTCTCTCCTTCTCTCTCTCTCTCTCTCTCTTTCTCTCTCTCTCTCTCTCACACACACACACACACTCATACACAAACTGATCCAGAGCCTTAGGGGATGATCCGTCTCTCCGCCCCTTGTCGGAAGAGCAAACGGCCAGGAGGGCCCTATCTGTTTGTCCTCTTCCTGCCTCTTTTTTATTAGAACCTGATTGCATTTGAACAAAAGTTGTCTGCTCGTAAATTTTGCGCCTGTGTTGACATTAGGGCACATTCCATCCCATAGCCCGAGGAGGAGAGCGAGCGGGCCGGGGTGTTGGGTAATTTGTTACGCTGTTAAGCACCTAATGGACGTCCACCTGGTTTTTGAGAGCGGTAGCTGCAGTTCAGGGGGCTTGCCTCCTTTGCACTTCCAGACTGCAATAGTGTTTTATTGCCTCCAATTATGAAGGCTATTTGGAGGCTACCTGGCTGCGTGTGTGTTTTTCTGTTACATCTGGTTCGCCCTGCTCTAGACGCGGCAGCCAGCCAGCCCACATCAAACACCCAGGGTGTGAAGCAGGCAGGGGCTGCGCGAGGACGATGAGCCCGCTCTGTCTCTGCCCCAGACTCGCTCTAAATCTAACTGCGCTGACCCAACGTGCACTCGGGTCCCTGTGTTCCCAACTGGCTCCTGGAGGCGCCAATAATGAGCCTTATTTGTTTCATGTGGTTTAATGAGCAGTCCAGACTGCAGCTGGCGAGAGGGAGACCTCACAGAGTCTGAGGGGGTGGCCATGGCAAGGAGTTGCCCCACCCAAAGGTACCCCTCGCTCCCTGGCAGAATCATTGTTCCCAGCAGCAGCAGCCGAGCTGTGGTGGCACGTGGGGGGGAGGGAGGAAAGCACCCACCAGCACCCACCCTCCCCTTGCTAATGCATTTTTGCGTGTTTTCCACAACCATTAATTAAAGGGAAAAAGAGTGCATCAGATGTTAGTTTTATTAGCCTGGGCTCTTTAGAGGGAATCAAAATGAAAGGAACATATGTCACGCATTTGATGTCGCCCCCCCCCTCCTCCTCTCTCCTCTCGCTCGCCACAATCGCCCACCTCACACACTCACAAAGTGTACAGTCAGCAGCTGTCTGCAGACACAATAGCAGTCGATTGATCCTGAGGAAACGGTTAAGACGCGGCCCTGCCCACGCTTTCTCGCTGGCTGGCTGGCTGGCTGGCTGGCTGGCTGGCTGGCTCACTTTCTGCACCAGTTTACATTTAATGCTGAGGGGTGGAGGCGCTGTATGTGGCAGTGATTGGGATAATGGGAGTTGGGGAATGGGGGGATCGGGGTTTGAGCCACTGTTCACAGGCAGTAATGAGGACAGCCGTGTGAGTTCAGAGGGAGAGATCTGGGTGGTGTAGGTGTGGATCCAAAGCCCCACACACCTTGCAGGTTTGGCCTTGCTCCGAATCTCTCTAGTCTCACTGTTGTACTGCCCTCTACATGACTTCACTAAGATCCCCATCTTGCACAACAGTAGAAAGATGCGTACATAGATAGATGTGGTCTCTCTGTCTTTGTCTCTCACACTTACCTATTACATAACACTGTATAAACACATATATGAAGACAGATGTGCTCTCTCTCTCTCTCTCTCTCTCTCTCTCTCTCTCCTTGGGACGTGATTGCGTGCCTTCCCTTCAGGGGCAGCCTGATTTATGAGACACATGCCTGTTTTTTCATGACTTGTTTGATTGCATTCTCAGCTATCGGGGCGCTCGGGTTGCCAAGACCATAAAAACTCACACCTGCACAGGACTGGTGGAGAGTTGGGTGTAACACAGACAGAGTATGAGGAAGCAGGTGATCAGAGGCATTTCGCTTCCCTTGATCAGTACAGGCATATACAATACAGCTCAGAATTCACACGGATGATTGATTGATGTTCCGCGTCAACACACTTTTACGAGGGTTTGTTTTGGTCTGGTATTGCTAATAAGTAGAGCATGGCACATACGTTGCAGGTTGAAAGGATTCGATTCCCAGTGGCCTGCCCATGTTTAAAATGTATGTTCTTATGGTACTGTAAGGCACTTTGGCCATAATTCACACAGATGATTGAAAAGACATTTTCCACATTGTTGCACCTAACGGAAGCTGATTTGCTGGGCCCTCTCATAAAGCAATTGAGCCACAAACAAGTTCAGAAAAGACATCCGAGCCACTGTTGTATCCCTTCCAAAAAGCTTTCATCAGTGCGGTGCGACTCCACCCATATCCATAGACGATGTCCTGAATCAGACAGCCCAGGCTGTCTAGTCCCATGTGGTTACAAATGACCTCCTGGAGCAATAATGCAATAAGTGTTGTCTCCTATCTACGTTGTCTGGGTCCTTTTTCACTTGGCTTGACACAATTGTGCATTTATCAGTGTAATTGCATGAGTCGGAAGCACTGATGTTGTCTATTAGGCGGATTTCCATCCTGTTAAGAGCAGAGGGCCTTTTAATGTATGGCCCAGCGTGAGTGTACTGCTACACAATTACACAGCGGCCAGAGATTGAGTGGACTGATGATGCTGATGCTGATGATGGTGATGGTTGCGGTGGTGATGGCCGTGATGATATTGCACCACCCTGCACTCTTCTAACAAGCCTTTCAGAGAGAGACGGAGAGTGAAACAACAAAGTGAAACCGAGGTTAATCATTTTATTTACTCGTTTTCTTTTCTCTCCCCTACCCCTCTCTCCCTCTCCCTTTCCTTTCTTTGACCAAGCAATGGAGCCCGGGTGTGGAAGAGGGGGGAGGAAATCGATGGGGAGCGCATTACAGTAAAACGTATTGATTAGGAGACCTGCGAGCAGCGTGTTGGTCGCGGAGATGGTGGAATGATGCAATGCTTAAAGGAATTTATCCTTTGACTTTTACATTAACCTTTTATTGACTGCTTTGCCTGTCCATAATTAACACTCACTTTAGCTAAAGTGGTTAGTTTGAGCGCAAAGGGGGCTCCGGCCCTTATTGCAGCGAGGGCCGTGGAGCTCCCACCCCAGCCGCAGTTCAAGTGCACTGTGCTGCATGGAGGGAAAGGCCTCTGTGGAATAGAGGCGATAGAATCCCAGATACCTTTCACATTAGCATACCATTTGAGCGGGGGCCTGCCAGGCTATAGGGTTTCAGGGCAAATTGAAATGAGTGATTGTATTGCCAATCTCTCTTGACCGAGCGCCAGATGGGATAGTTAGGCCCATATCTGTCTGGGGTTAATCCATTGGAACAGCCTGGACTCACAAACACACTCTCTCCCTCTCCACACCCCCCTCACACCTCTTTGTCTTTGACCTTAACTTTAAGGTGGGCTGTTCTGCCATGGGAAAGTGGTTTGGTGAGCCTTGTTTGTACGCCACTGCGGCTTACACTGAATTTCTAGCAAGAGCCCTGGAGAGCTTAAGGCACCTCGCTCGATATTGACTTTTTGTTTGGTTCCATTTTAGTAGTCAAGGGACGGCACTCTGTGAACAGTGGTAGATGGTGTAAAAGTGTGTGCTGAATCGCCTACACTATATTATCTTTGATAGGACTCCAGTCTTGATATCTTGTGTATCTCTGGTAAACCAGGAGCCTTCTATTTGCAAGCTAATGTTGCAAGATCCCTTGTCAGATAAATGGAGCATTGAATGTGGCTGGTCAGATATTTACGGCGTGTAGCCTCTCGTTCTAAGTCAGGGCAACAGAAAAGAGGCTAGTGTTTTCTCTCATAGCCCCGCTGCATGAATACTTAATCAGACCAAATCAAAGGCCTGGGTTCCCATGGCCTATGGTGTCCTCACGCTGATGTCAGCAGAACCTAACTATGTGTGTGTGTGTCTGTGTCTGTGTGTGTGTGTGTGTGTGTGTCTGTGTGCGTGTTGTCTGGGTCAGTTTGCAGCTCTCTCTCTCTCGCTCTCTCTCCCTCTATCTCGCCCACTCAGTAGATATGTATGCCAGCCATGTCCTCCTCCTCCTCCTCCTCCTCCTCTGAAGTGGCGCTTCCTTTAATTCGCACCCTAAATAAATGATGAGAACATTTAAACACACGGCTCGTCGCAAAGCCCCAAGGTCGCCTAATCGTATTATTTATGAAGTGATGTGCTACATAATGGTACTTAGTGCATGTTAACAGATGCTATTATCAGGCCCTGATCCGGAGCGCAGAAGATATATTGGAACAGTGGATGTTAATGCCGCTCCTCACCACCGTAATGCGGCAGCTCTTTAAAGGGCTAACCGCACCAAAATGCAGCACTTAGTCCGAGAGCCACTCGAACATTAAGTGGCCCCGGCAAAAATATATAACCGCAAATTGTGGCAGCCCCTGGCCGTCCCCTGACCACTTTAACATCCCCTCATCCCATCCATAACCAACCCCCCCCATCCTTCTCTTCGTCTCTCCCTGTCCTCTCCATCCCCTCCTGCAGTCAGGGGCCACAGAGAAGTGTGTGTGTGTGTGTGTGTGTGTGTGTGTGGAGGGGAGGAAGGGGAGAAGGGGAAGGGGGGTGTTCCTGAGGTGGGGGTTGAGGTTTTGAGGGTGGGGATGGGGTAGAGTCGATGGAGAGGGATATGACAGGACAGACACCAGCCTCTTTTAAATAATGACTGAGTGGGGATTGTCAGTGGCCTTGTGGCTGTAGGGGGAAATTCAGGGGGCCACCACGTGCCCATACTCATGCACGTCTGAACACACACACACACACACACACACACACACACACACACACACAGGAAAATACCGTCCTCCACCCCTCCCTCCTGCACTTCCAGGTCAGAGGTCAGCCTCGTCTGTCAGAGGCAGGGAGCAGATTTACAATGACAGCGCCGAGCACCACCGAGTCACCTCAGCAAATATTTACACTGCTCCGACAAAAGACGTGGCGCACGTCCGTTACGGCCGCGGGGGAATTCAGTTTGGTTCCAAACACTGTAGACAGCACAGAGTAACTCCAGATTATTAATCATATAAACATAATGCAACGGCATCAAAAGGCTGTTTTTCTCACCGCTCTCCCCATGACTGCAACAATAGAGTGATGTCCTAGTGAAAGCATCTGGCTGCGCAAGTGTGTGTGGGTATGTGTGGGTGTAAGATGAAAGGGGCATTAATCATAATATGTGATATGGTGCTTTCTCATCAGCCTGACACTGTCATGCCCATTTATGGTTTTAGAAACACTTTCCTGACTCATCACTATTATCTCTCTCTCTCTCTCTCTCTCTCTCTCTCTCTCTCTCCCTCCATTATCCTTTGCCTCCTTTCCGCAAACCACATCACATGCGGGTGCACACACATCACACAGACACACTCAAGCATTTACAGTCACACTCTTACACCCTGCAGGGTCTAATTGGGCCCAGTATTATTAGGAGTCATAAAAGGGAGAGGAAACACACAAGCCGACTGCCTCCTGGTCAAACACACAATACCCACCCTGTGTGTTTAGGGACAAATAAACGCACACACACACACACACACACACACACACACACGCACACACTCGGTACACTGACCAAACAAGTACTTGACATTTCTGTGACTGACCTCTTCAAATTCCCCATCAGTCAATACACAAAGACCAGATAGAAAGATCTCTGTTTATCTTCACCTACAATCCCTCAGTTGTCAACCAGCACTGGTTATTGTGTGTAGACCTTAAAAGGAAGGTTTGGGATTTTTCGAAGCCTTCCACCGCTGCAGCTATAGTAAGGTTAAGTGACAGGACTTGAATGCAGTTTTGAAAGTATTACTTTCATACCCCATTGACAACTTCTCAAAAGCAAAAGCTCTGGTATGAAAGCTTTGTGAAAGTCCTAAGAGCTTCATTGCTGATCGATAGAACAGGATCCTAAAAACCCTGAAACCTTCCCTTTAACCGCTTGTCCTAATGCTGATGAGTGTCTACCAGTTGGTTTCGATGAGAGGGAGGAGCTGATGGGTGCGTTTGTTTCCTGTGTCCTGTCGCCTCAGGTGCCACTCCAGTCTGGCCCAGACATTACCCCCTGAGGAGGCCCCCGTGGACCGGCCCTTCTGGGGCGTGGACGACCCCAACATGCCGCTGCCCTTTGACCTGGCTGACATCATCAACAGGGTGGAGTCACTCCTCTGGAGGTGGGCCCGAGATGTGGGGAAAGATGTCCTTACACTTAAAGTTGATACATGGAAAGCTATAAATTTACTTACGTACATATATATAAATACAGAGTTTCATTATGACTGATGAGTTGATCTTGATTTTTTCATTAATTCATATATATATTGATGCCCCATGCTTTAAGGGTCTTTTTGAAAACAGACTGCATCTATCCCATTTGGTTACATACACATGCATACATACAGGTCTGAATGATTTATTTATTCCCACATAAATTCAAGCAAAGAGACACAAATAACCAGCACTCATTTGCATATGCCCAAACTGTATGCACATACAGACACACAAACACACACTCTCCCAAAACCCCGGGCGAGTCCTATCACACACTCATACATACGCTGTAATGATCCAGTGGAGTTGGCGTTCGGACTGGCCAGTACATTACTCTTTATTAAGCTAGCCCTGTCATATTACAACCGACTCTGGCTCTCTTCATTGTAGCCAATCATCATTACAGTGTGTAGCCTGGGCCCCTCCTGGCCCCCTGCCTGCACAGAGGCATCTCAACCACTTGTTGTCACATATCAAGGCTGTGAATGGAGGAACGTTACTGTCTGGCCAAGCTGCAAAACTGGAATCAGCTTTCACCAATATAAATCTTATTATTACACCTAAACCAAACCCTAGCTTTAACCTCACAGGAGGCCCAACCCTAACATTAAATAGAGATGAAAAAATAATGGATTTTCAAAGATATTATAATTTTTGACCTTGACTTGGCCATTTTGTTTCCATTTCAGGATGTGAAGGGCGGAGAGAAGTGAGAGAGAGAGAGAGGGAGAGAGAGAGAGAAAGAAACCCACCAGCTTTTCTGAATGGCTCCCCACATCAGCTGAGGGGACAGACCACAGAAGACAGAAGCTCAGTTGTGATCACACCAAGATTGATTTCCTTTTGATTGGGGCGTCCACAGCCCCCCCAGCCCCACCCTCCAGTACCCCCCAACCCCACCCCCACTGACCCCTGACCCCCGGCATCTCACCTACCCCAGCTTGGTTTTGGCTGGAAGGATACTGGCTACCCAACCAGACCACCACCATAGAACCAGAGTAGTGCTTCAGTAACACGCTAACAAAGCAAGCTTAGCACCAAGCTACTAGTCTCACAATGGTCTAACGAAACATAAGTGGAACCTGCATTTCAGTGTTAGCATTCATCGTGTAGCTATTTATTATTTCAGTGTACTCTGTTACTTAATCTCATGTAACCCAGACATGCTTTTGTCAATGGATTGACTCATTCCTCAGTAGTCACAGTACAGTACATACATGTATGCTTTCTACTCGTCATACAGTGTTATCCTACAGTATAGAATGGTTAAAAAAAAAAAAACTTTCTCTCACTTTGCTCACTTTCTATTGCATTCTTCACTTTAACTGTATAGTGTAATCCCCTTTTTGTGTTCAACAGTGGAAAAAGCCTGAAGAGACCAAAGAAAGATAGTGATATGAAAGTTATGAATGTCACCCAATAGAGAACATGAAGAATGTGTTGTTTTGTGTTTACAGTATGATGGTGTGCTTGTGCAATATTTGAGTGTGTGTGTGTGTGTGTGTGTGTGTGTGTTTTTGTGTGCGCGCATGAAGTACCAGCGTGTATGCCCGTGCTTTCATACACTTGCATATGACTACATGAAGGTGTGTATGCGTGTGTTTGTATGTGTACATTTAGCCGTGTGTATATACATATGATAGATTGGGTGTATGTGTGTGCGTGCGTGTGTCTGTGTGCGTGCACGTGCTCCCTCCCGCATGTGTACGTGAAGGCGTGTGTGCATGAGTGTGATAGAGTGTGTGAGCCTGTAGCCGGGCTGGGAGTTGTTTGTGCTGTAAGATGTGCATATGGAGAAACAGAGACTAGCAGCGGGGCCTCTCTGCCTCTGCTCTGATGAAAGGCAGCACTGATAGAATGACCCGGAACACAACCGCCGTTTCTCATAATTACAGCTGTTCAATCGCTTTTAATTACTCTTAAAGCGTGTAGAGCACCACGTTCCCCTGTAACGCTGCAGGCCATCCGAGAGAGCGAGAGAAAGATCCGCCGCTTCTGACAAAATCCACTTTCAAAAAAGCAAAATAAAGGGTGGAAAAGGGGGCCGACGTCAAAGCAGCGTAGCAGCCCTCCTCGTTTGATTTCTTTCTCTATCTAGTTCATGATGAAGTAGAGATGCTGTTTACTATTAAAAATGCAGAATGCACTCCTTTTTTTACTTCTGAAGTTTTTTCAAGATGTTAATGGTTGCCAAACGTTGTTCTTCTTGCTTCTTCTTTTGCTGTGTCTCTTTTGGATGTTGTTGTCAGAGAGATTTGTTTGTAGATCGGCAGTAGCGTTGAATTGTTTGAACCACTCTGTGCTCCCTGCGCCACAGCTTGTCTGTCTGAAGCAATAGGAATGGCAGTAAATAAAAAAAAATGTTTTATCCAACGACCTGTGTCCCTCTGTGCTGTGTGTGTGTTTGTGTCCATTATTTCTTTCATTTCTGCTGCATAACACCCATGGAGTGTACAATATTTTTTTAACGGTACCGCTTTATTTTACAGCCCGCTTGTAATTATGGGGTACTAATAAAATAGCAATGCTGTAGTTACAGGGTAACAAAAGAAGAAGTCCGGGAATTAAGGGGTAACAATTTTGTAATTATGAGAGATTTGTAAGGTAGTTATGGTGTAACTATTTTTGTAATTACTGCATACTTAAAAAAATAATTACAGCATTACCATAATAATAATAATTTTATGTTTTTTTTTTTTTTTTTTTACAGAAAACAAGTGGTATATTAAAAGCAAAATTGACTCTGATTATATTGTTAGTAATAGAGGTATAGAATTATTATTAGTATGGAATTAGTAAATATATGTTGGTCATTAACATTTAATGACCAACATATATTTACTAATTCCATTACACTTTCACTGCTACAGGTTACCCATAACTGCAGGAATAAAGGTGTGTTTTGAAGAATTGCACAAAGACACTATAACAGTAGTGTGCAAATAAATGTATTCAAATAAAATGATTCAGTTGTTCAGGAGTTCAGAAGTGGACTGCAGGTGAGAGGGTGTTCAAGCAGGACTTTGGCTCATCTGCTTCTGTCTGGCAGGTCTGTTGGAGTGGCGTCTCTGCTGTTGCAGCCATGTTGTCTGCAGATTTATTGTTCTTCCGCCGGAATATGCGGGATAGCCAAGAAAAGAAGCCACACTTCTTCTTTGGTTTTGTTGACAGACTTTCTTTGGCACTGGAACTCTGAGGTACTGTAGGTTTGACCAGTTGGACGGGTGAAAGTGTCTTTTCCAGGGTCAGACCGGACAGATCCTTGGTGTCCTTTACAGTTTCAACCACAAGGCTTGGTGGAGCCTTGACCTGAACCTGGATGGCTGGAGCCTGGGACTCCTGAAGCAGGTTGGTTGATCCTTCCTCAAGCAGGTGAACCAGGGTGTATTCAGCAAGAGAGACGGGGAAAGCCTCCTGTGAGGTGGAGTTATTGTCAGGTCCAGCAGAGAGCACAGTGACTTCTGTTCCCTCACAACATTCAGGTTGATGCAGGATGGTGACAGAGCTTTCAGCAGCGGCCTCAATCTGTGGACAGGAGTTGACCGTTTCCGTCTTGATGATAAAAGGACATTGCTCTTCCTCCTTCTCCAAGTCCTGGAGGAACAGCATCAGTTTAGAATCAGCTTTGAAGATTGGCTCCCACTCATCAAGATGATCTTGAGTAGGGGCATGGTGTGCAGCGCAGGCAGCCATAAATGTAGAACTCACTGTTGAGGAAGCATAGATGTGCTTTTCACCAAGTTCCTCCTCCTCCAGGAGGACTGAGAGGAACTGCATCAGGTGAGAGTCAGTGCTGCTGACAACAGGTTCCCATTTGTCAAGCTGGTCCAGAGTCGGCCCATGTGGGGAGCAGTCAACTGCAAATCTAGAGAGATGTGATGAAGCATAGAAGAGCTCCTCACCAAATCTCTCCTTCTCCAAGCCAAAGTGGGATTTGACCAGTGGCTCCCACTCATCCAGGCAGCCCAGAGTGGATCCACAGGGTGAGCAGCAGTCAGCCACAAATCCAGATGTGTCACCTGGGGGAACATAGAGGTATCTCTTTCCAACTGCCTCCAGGTGGTAGTCATCGTCAAAACCAAAGGGGGAGCGCTGAAGCAGCCTCAATCTCTCAATGAGTTTGAAGTCATCAGTCACTGGAGCCTCAACAAGGCGGAGCAGGTTGGATTGAGCCTCAACATGCAGAGCTGGGTGGATGGATGCTCCAGCATTTCCTACAGCTGTGTCTTCGGTCATGAGAGGAGACTCTTTCTCTGTGGGAGGAAGGTCTCCTTTGTCCACATTCAAGAGACGTTTACATGCTGATGAAGCTGTGCTGACTATTGGTTCCCATATATTGAGGCTCTCAAATCCACAAGCAGGTTTGGAGCCGAGACCAACAGCAGACTGAGGTGAAAGGTCACAGTCGAGCTCAGCAGTCACTCCAGAGAAACTAGAGGCTTCAGCATAAAGGTACTGCTCCTTATTCAGGACTTTCGCAAACATGCAGTTGATGTTTTCATGGCGATCGTCATTAAGGGCATTGAGTTGAGTGACTATTTGCATGGATGCTGAAAGAAATGCAATGGCAACATCTTAATGAAACAAATAACCATAAGCCCACCTGATGTAGCTTCATTCAAGGTCAACATGCTTCATCATAGCTTCATCTTATGTCTTTCATCATAGTTTTGTTTCAACAACAAATCTGAATTTACAATGTAAATCAAACGAAGGAAGAACTGGACACAAATGAAAATCCTTCAACACAAACAACAGGACTATCCTGACTATCTGTCTCTTGTTTGTTCAGCAAAATCCTCTGTACTAATCTTTTCCTGTTAAATAATACAATTATAAATACATGTGGCTTACCAAGATGGAAATCACTCTCCATGGTTTTCTTTCTAAAAAGCAGATATTGTTGATGTTTCTCCAAATAAATGCAACGTGAGTTTTCTGTCTCAATGTGCAGGTGAACACCGATCAGAGATGAAACTGTGAGTCTGAGTCTGTGTTCAGGTCAATCGCTCCTTTATGACACTGACATTCTAAATTCTCTGAACTCTGCTGCATTCTGTCCAGCTGCATTATGATTCATCAGATGAAGCTCAGGCTCCAGTAAACTTTGATGACAGAGATGTCCCACTTCGTACATGGTTTATAAACTACACATGATTAAAAACACATAACTGAATATTTGGAATTTGTATTAGGATACCGTATTTTTTATGCAGAAAACATCTATCTAATTGCTAATGCCTATTGCACTTTCACTGTTTTAAGCCACAAGTTAGCTCACTCTAATCTTACTACTCCCTACTACTATTACTATTACCTATTACTACTACCTGCTGAGGAGATACTTTAGGAAAATAAAAAGAAAAATTATTCATCTTCAATTCAGCTTTTCAGGTGTAGAATTTATTTTTTCCAGAACAACCTGTGCATCAACCCATGTAGTTACTAGAAACATGGGTAGCGCTTTACAATGGCCTTTTTCCAGTGCATGAACCTTTAAGCACTGATAGCATTTGTTTAGTCCCCCCTAATTACGTTATTGTTTATTTATTTTTTAAGTATGCCTTAATTACAAAAACAGTTACACCATAACTACTATAAATCTCTCATAATTACAAAATTGTTACCCCTTAATTCCCGGACTTCTTATTCTCTCTACAGTTACCCTGTAACTACAGCATTGTTATTTTATTAGTACCCCATAATTACAAACTAGTTACACCATAATTAAAATAAAGCATTACCTTTTCTTCAAATTGCATGTGCATAGGCGTGTTTCAATTCAAAAGTTAAACTGTACATCACATATTATACAGAATACAAAAATCACTTCATCCCAACCAGACATGGCTCCAGAAACTGTTTTTACTGTTGAATGCAGAAAGATTGCAGAAGTGGTTCAACACCTTCAATTAGAAACTACATGTAGACCCAGAATGCAATCAATCAATCATATATACCATACGTCTATATACTATATACATGTACTGTATATATACTATGTACACACATAGTATTTTCATATATGATAAATCACTTCTATAGTATAGAAATATAAACAATATATTTGAAAAACTACATATTTTTTTATTTTTTTATATTACATTCTGGGTTTGAATGTGTCAAAACAGATTAAACCACCATTTATGAAATGTCTGTAGGTACTTAACAGTGGTCAAAATACTTTGTGATTCCACAATAGGGGCAGGACCCTGTGATCTACTGTGCAATTGGTTATTCCAGCCATGCAATCTGATTGGTCAAATAGCCATTCCAAAAATTTTTTAAATCAGCATGAAGCGCAGAGGTCCCACCTCCACTGTGCATCCAGGAAGTGTTTTTACCATTATTTATATTATTATACGTGTTGTGCAATGACAACAATACACTAAGGGCACTCTTGTTAAAGTTATGATTTACACTTTAGTGATGTGGTCAGGAACAAGCTGTTATTAAGTCAGTAATTATAGTAAAAAATACTTCTTGTAATATTTCTTAAATGAGCTGACCCCAACCTTAGCAGCCAGCCCATGCAACCACTTATGTGTCTCCTAACTCTTCCAGTCTGTAATTGAGCAGTGAATTCCCACTCATTTGTCAGGTGGATGTGAGTTACTGTGCTCTGGGCGACCCTCTCCTCAATATCTCTGCCTCCAGATAAATGGGTTGGAACGTCTGGTAGACATCTGAACAAAGACCCCGTATTTACTGAAGTTAGCTTCACTGGCACACAAATTAGTCCAAGTGTATCCACACCAGTCCAGGGTCAAATAGTACTTACAAATAATTCTTAATATTTGTTTTAAGCTGCTTGAAGTGCCAGATCACTGGGTTTTACTGCATCTGGACAGTGGAAAATTCCAGTTGTCAGTTACAGAATAGTATCCAAAACTGACTGTCGTCCCATGTGGCAGACCTCACTGGGTTCTCCAAGGAAGTTAAAACAAATGTAAAGAAATATTTGGAAATAGTTAACCCATGTCTGATTAGCATGATGCTGCTCTCCCTCCAAAACCTTTAAAATCTTCATAGGTAGAAGCACAGGTTTCCCAATCAAATTAACATCTTGTTCTTCGCTAGCCTGAACGACCTCAAGATGCCACTGCAATTCAATTGTATTTACTTGCATCCTGAGTTTGAACACGACCCATTCAAATCCTTGGAGGATATATATCTGAAAAAATAAACACTCAAAAGTTTTGTTGTTAAAATCCACTTCCAAATCACAATAGAAAACTCAATGTCCAAGTCCATCCGCTCTGCTACTGTGCAAGCTCTGTTTTCTGTGTCCATGTTGTGGCCAGCACTGCAAATTTCAAAATAAAAGTAATATGTGGACCAAACATTCAAATCATAATATACAGTGCCTCAATGCTGCATCATACAAGGCTATTTATTGGGTTCGTTGGGTTTGGTCTTGATATCTGGAGGCACTGCTGGATGCCACATGGAAGCAGAGAATAGTTTGTGGACTTGGACATGGAGTTTTCATGTCTGAGACATTTAAAGTGGATTTTAACAACCAAACTTTTAAGTGTCTATTTTGTACATTATATACCCAAGGAGGAAGCCATTGCATCAGTTTTTTGACCAGCTGCTTCTTGACGCACAGTATGTGGCCAAGATTTCCTCGTAGGTTTTGAATGGATCGCGTTCAGACTCAAGATGCGATTAAAGGCAAATGAATGACAGCAACATCTTGAGGCTGTTCGGCTAGCTCTTCAGCAGACTTCACATTGTTATATGTAAAACAACAAAGGAGCTTCATAATCACCCCTTCTCTCTCTTTCTCTGATCCTCAAATGAACTGACTGTATTAGCAGAGCAAACAGCTTCTACAGCTGATTGATTGATTGATCGGTTGGTTGATTGATTGATTGATGTCAGCGCCAATGATGAAGAGGGGACTATTGTTCTCTGTGTCCCCCAAACCCCTCCCCCATCCCAGCCTGGTCCGCCATCCCAGAGGTCGCCCATGTTAACTACTTCCTGTAGTGGCTGAGTGACTGAGTGATGGATGAGTGTGGAGCGCTCTCCCCTCGGGGGGCGAGTGGAAAAGGGCCCCACTTGAAGAGACAATTACACAACGCTGGTGAGAGCCACAGGTATGCATTGTCCTGGCCGGGGTCAGCCGCCAGCCAGCCAGCCAACCCACCCTCAATTAGGCCAACAATAGGCACAGGGAGAGATAAAATAACCAGGTGTGTGGTGGGGAAAGGTATCGGTTTGGGGTCATATCCCAGTCAAATGTGTTGCTGTGTGACTATAAGAGAGGGAGTGTGTGTGGGTAAGTGTGGCAAGGTTGGGTTTGATTGTGTTTGAGTTCAGTTAAATCAGGATATAGACTCCCTTCCAAAGTGAAAAATATTTTTTATTTCCAATCTGTAAGGAAATTGCCAAGAATGATTGCCTTATTGTAGAGAATTATTGCTATCATTGTCATATGAATGGCAATTTTATTTTATACTTAGAATTAAGGAAATCTGAAGAGAGCTGACCCTGACCACGATGTATAGTGTGTTATATAGATGAAGATAGATGAAGATTTTTGTTTGGAGAGCAATGTATGTGTATTTGGGT
Source organism: Centroberyx gerrardi (assembly GCF_048128805.1). Lineage (NCBI taxonomy): Eukaryota > Metazoa > Chordata > Actinopteri > Beryciformes > Berycidae > Centroberyx > Centroberyx gerrardi. The sequence goes on along the minus strand of NC_135997.1, from coordinate 26,014,923 downwards.
CTGCCTTTGCTTTCTGTGTATGTATATACTATGTGTGTTTAATGTGTACGTGCATGAATACAAGTGTAAAAATGTAAGTGTGTGTGTTTTTGTGCATGAATGGATTTGTGTATGTGTGTATGTGTGTGTGTGTGTGTGTGTGTGTGTGTGAGTGTGTATGTTCCAGGTTCCAGAGTGCAGGTGGCCTGGGGCCAGTAAGGCAGTAGTAATTGAAGAAGCAGGCTGAAGATAGCATCGCAGCTCTGGGGCGGCTGTCAGCAGTGGGATGGGCCGTGCTCATTTGTCACCGACTCAGACAAACACCACTCAGCACTGACAAAACATTGGCTTGATTGACTACATGCAAAGCAACACCAGCCCTAATGTTTTGCAACTGTTAATTGCACCAAAGGTCACGAAAAAAGCAAGATCGCTGAAAACCTGAAATGCAAAGAGTGTAGTTTCACCTCAAAGTAAAGATGAGGCAACGCATACCCTAACTGATCTGTAACTGTCAGTTACACTAAAGGTCATCAAAACGTTGAGGTCACAAGAAACCTGAAAGATAGTGGTCTAGTGGAAACGTCTTCCAAAACATCTTCCAAAACATTTTTCCCCTATTTGACTTGTGCATATGAACATTCAGTTTGGGCATAGTTTCTTATGTGGTAAGAAGTGATAATTGTGTAATGGTCATAGATAAATAATATATAATAAAGACAGACTTTGTCTCTCTGTCTTGGTTTTTATAAACAACTTCCATTTTATTAGATTTATGATGATATATCCTCAACTGTTAGTATTTCTCTTATCTGATTTCGTAGCACTTCTCTGTCTTAATCACTCCATAGGGTCACAGGATTAGTTGGTTAGATTTATTGTCATGACACTCTGACCCTTGCACTCTTGTGGGGATGTCTGGATCAGAACATCAACCAAATGCTTCAAATGTAAAAGTGAGGAAAACAACCTTTCTTTTCCTTCCTCTCCTTTCCTATCCTCTTCTCTTCCCTCTTTTCTTATGCCCAACTCTCTCCTCTCCTCTCCTCTCCTCTCCTCCTCTCTCCTCTGGTTAGGCCTGTGCTGACTGATGTGTGGGTGATAGTGTGTGACAGCGGCTCCCAGTCTGTCCAAGCCACAGGGAGGCAGAGACAGGAGTTCTGCACATTGGATGAACACAACATTCATCTGCTGTTTTTGTCTTAACCGGCCAGGAGCAGGGCTGACTCCAGGTGCTTGCCATGCACCCATGTGGGCAAGTATGAACACACACACGCACGTATGGACATGCTTGCATGTACATATGCAATGCATGCATACACAACCACAAACATATTATACACACTAGTGGTATTATGCTCCAGCAACTAAAGAAAAGTACGAAGAACTTCCTGTGTGCACTATCGGCACTTTGCACCAGAAATTAAAGAACTAACAGACACACACTCACACTACCAGTGATGTAGTGGTAAATAAAAAGGTGTCTCTTTCCCCTTATCCTCATAGAACTTAAGTCAGTTTGATGCTACTATGATGTACACTATGAATTCAGATCATAACGATTTATGTCGGCCTAAAAAGGTGGGTAAACTCTATTCTGCAAATAAAAAGCTGGGTAAACTGAGTTTGGGTGGGTTTACCCTCCACTACATCCCTGCACACTACCCATGTATCAGGCAGGCAGACCAAACCCAGGGTCAGAGGAGCTGCTAAGGCTGGTTTCTAACAGATGAAGCATCTCATTCTACAAACTATCCCTCCTGTCTGTGAGGGGCCGGATCACCACTGACAGATTGACTGGCCTCCGTTTCACTTAGTATTAGTATTGGTGGAATAGAGACGGTTTTCCAAAAAAAAAGTGATGAGAAGTGATGGTGAAGTCTTGTTGCTGATGTTGATGTTGCCGGAATCCCTGCAGTTGAATGGCTCTGATGAGCTGTGGAGGGGAGGGGAGGGGAGGGGAGGGGAGGGGGAGTAGTGTGTGTGTGTGTGTGTGTGTGTGTGTGTGTTGAGGGGTGGGTGAGGGGGGGTCTTGAGGGAGGGAGGGGTTGCAGATCAAACAGTAGCCTGATCGAATGTAGAGCATGTTTGTGGGTCGTTGCTGTGGCCCTGGCTCTGGTGGCCGGCCCCTATATCTTCTGTCTGTCCTACAGGACCTCTCTCTCTCTCCCTCTCTCTCTCTCTCTCTCTCTCTCTCTCTCTCTCTCTCTCTCTCCAGTAGCTGACCCATTTCTCTCATCCACTCTTCAGCTATCTCTTTTGTACACCTCAGGTCCAGTTCTCTACCCCAAAGCTCCAACACAGCCCAGTCTAAAACAACTGCCTTAAAGGTGCTACATGTATCATTTTAACATAAATAAATCATTACCACATTCATTTTACTCATTGTGATGAATTAACACTGTAAACAAGCGAGACCATTGCTGAGAAGATTATCTTTATCTAGACACTATGGAGGGGGGTCAGGATTTATGGGAAATGTGGTCTTTTGAGAAACACAAAATGCTGCATGTAGCATCTTTAACTCCACTCACCTCCTCTCTCCATCTCCTTTTCCTCTCAGTTTATCTACCGATGCCTCATCTCCCCCATCACTCATTTCCACTCCATACACTCTGTTTCCCTGTTTCCCCTGAGTAGCACTGAAGCATTTCTGCTCATACCTGTCTCACTTCCTTAGCGTTGCAAGCCCAGTTAGCGCCCTGCCATTCATATCAGTGGGATTAAACGGATCGTTTTCTAGCGTTAGCAGCTTCTCCGCCAAGTGGTCTTGATGTCAGGCCAGGCATAATTGAGTCATCTGCATCTCATCTAATATGGATGAAAGGCCTTTTTGATATCGCCGGCCTCTCACCCCCATACCCAGCAGGAGCGAGAAAAAGCTTAGGCCAGCAACACTGCTTTTTAGAAGGGTAGAACAAGTGGAGGAGGAGGAAGGTGAGCATCACTACTTTTACTATGATAGAACAAGAGAATAGTATAAGCAAAAGAAGAAAAGGACCACATAGCATTAGTAGTGAGCTTTGCTACTTTTAGAAGAATAGAATAAGAGATAAGGGAGGGAGAAGAAGGGTGAGAAGAAGAAGAGAATGAAGAGGAATAAAGAGGAAGAAGTTTAGCATTACTCCTTTTTGAATGATAGCACAAGAGAATAATAAGAAAGATGAGAGGAAGTAGAACAAGACAACAGTAAACACGTCGTCCCCCTCAAGTGCTGCATTACCCCCTCGGGACAATCAGAGACAAACATGCCACCTTGCTTTGCTTTGACCTTTAACTGTAGCGCCCCCCCCACTTGGGACAATCAGTGTCATTTTGAAAATGCTGGAGCGCATTGTGAGATGTATCATTTTCCAGCAGCATCTGAGATATTGATATATTGATATATTGATATTGATATGTGACGAATGGACAAACGAACAAACAGGAGACTGATCCTTCGTCCTCTCCCCGACTTCACTGTGGAGGACAAAAAAAGAGACAAAGCATAAGATCAAGAGGAATAAAAGAAGTGGTGGCGTGCAACAAGAGAAAAATGAAGAAAAAGAAGAGGAAGCCTAAGGAAACTGGACCAGAAACCAGTGCTCGTTCTCCCCGAGCGAGATGCACGCGGGCCTTCGCACGGCGGCTTAAAACTTAATCAGCTGCGTAGAATTAGCAGAGACAAGCAGCCACATCTCTCTACTCCCACACCGCCGTCATGTTTAATGCATCTCCTGGAGACAGACGAGATGAAACTCCGGCTATTAGGCCGGCGTTAAGATGGCTTGATAGACAGCGTGGAAGAGGGGAAGGGATGGTCAGAGGGAGGGAGGGAGGGAGGGAGGGATGAAGGGAGAAAGGGAGGAGAGGAGAGGAGGGAGGTGTGATGTATTCATCAGGAGAGAGACGCTCACCTTATCTGCTCCAACCTTGAGGATGAATTGCTGGCCGGCCCCACACACACACACACACACACACACACACACACACACACACTGACAAGAGCACACACACACACACACACACACACATATTCCCAGCACCAACGCCGTTGCCCCTTGATTGACAGCTCTTCAAATGAGTGTCTGAGTAGCACTGGGCTCTGGCCCTCCAAGTAAGTGGGCCGTCAAATTACATCCAGGGGACCGGCTGGCCTCCTCTCCCCTGGCAGAGGAGATCTATTTATTTGTCTGTTTATTTGCTTGGTTTAAATATTTGGTGGGGGGGGGGGTGAAATATTGAATTTTTGTCCCCCGGTCAAAGTCCCCTCATATTTAGTTAATAAAGAGCAGAGGAGGTTGTTTGCCCAGGAAAGTGCAGGATAGGGGACTTTATTTAAGGGAGTCCTCAGAGAGAGCCTGTGACCTTCTTCTCATGGAGGAGAAGGTTGTGTACACTGTGCTTCCTCTCTCCGCCTCCATCAACCTCCCCGCTTCATCCTATGTGGGGTTTTTTGTGGCTTTTTCTCCTTTGACAGTCTCTATCAGCCGCCTGCGATATCTCAGTCTATCTCTCTCTGTATCGTACACATGTATGGTATTTCCTCTCTCTCTCTCTCTCTCTTTCTTTGTCTCTCTTTCCCCCTTGATCTTTCCCTTCCCATTCACTGTGCATCTCCGTTCTTCGCCCCTTTCTTGCCCCCCCCCCACTCCTCTTCCAGCATCCCTCTCTCTCTCCATCCGTCACCCTCCTCTCCCTTTCCATCTCTGTCATCCATTTTTGTTTATCCCTGTCACTTTCCCTCCTCTTCTCTTCTCTTCTCTTCTCGTCTCTCATCCCTTTCTCTCCATCTTCCTCTCCCTCTCGGTTTCATCCACTTTTCTATTCTATTCCTTGCCCCATCCCTTTCTCACTTCCCTCTCTCTTGTTTGTCTCTCTCTCCTTATCCATTCTTTTTCATTCCTGCCTCTCTCCTCTCCTCTCTTCTCCACTTCTCTTCCTCTTTCCATTCCTCACCTGATCTCTCTCTCTTCCTCTAACTCCCAGCATCCCTCTCCCTCACTCCCTCCTTCCCTCCCTCCCTCCCGCTCTCCCTCCCACTCTCCCTCCCTCTCTTTCTGCAGAGCCTTGCTCTATTTGACTGGAGTCGAGTGGAGAGTCTCTCTCTGGATTCCCCGGGCTGCATCCAGGTTAAACTCTTAATTGCCTCGGCAGTGGGTGGTTTAAGGCGCCGGCTCACCGCAGCTCAGCCGGTCCCTGTGCAGGGGGCTGCAGGGTTATTGGGGGGGATGAGTTGTTCTGTGTTGGATTGCGGCTGGGCGTGCAGGCAGACAGTGCTGGGAGATGATAAAGACTTATTAATATAGATGATGGAGATGACCTCTGACAGCGGCGCTACAGCGAGACTCCGCCGCATGCCGGAGACGAGCCATGATCCATGTCTGCTCCACACCTCTGTCTTTCTGCTTTTGCAGCTCTATCTATCTATCTATCTATCTATCTATCTATCCCCTTCACTTTCCTTCTTTCAGTCTCTTTCTTGTCCCATTCCTCCCCCTTCCCCCTCCCACACACACCACCACCCCCTCCCAAAAATCAGTCCCCCCCCTCCCCCCCCCCCCCCCCCCCCCCACACACACACACACACACACACATTAATCACAATCAGCTACAGGACCATCTTGTCACATACAACCACAACACATGCCCACTTCGATCCGAGATCCAAGCTACCACTCCAGCAGGGCTCCGTAAGCCCCGCTACCTGCTAACACTTTTCTGCCACTAAAATAAAACCGCCAACACGCCTGTGCGGCTAATCAATGGGATCGATGCCGTATTGCCTCCGCTTATAAATCCGTTGACAGCAGTACAGCTCTGTAAGTCACCGGCCAAATCGCCGTTCATTTCCCCCCTGTCCTGACAAAACAGAAAGCCATGTAGTCATACTGTATATGGGCCTGGCTCGCTTAGAAAAGAGCCTCAGAAGCCACAACACTGATTGTGACCAGTCATTTCATAAGACCATATTACAGAGTTAATGCCCCTGTCTCAGTGCTCCACCCCTGCCATTGATTCCTGTTTAAAAGGCTATGGGTAGTCGATACCACATCCTCATCGCCATCTGTCTCTATTTACTAATAAATAAAGTGGAGAGCATTGACGGGTTTGGCCAGGCCTGTAAAAGCATGCATGCTAATGAGCAGCGGGCCCCTGTGGCCAATGGGGGAGGATGGGAGGGGAGGGAGGGGTTAATCTATCTCTCTACTCTGTCTCTCTTTCTCTCTCTCTATATGGCTCTCACAAGGCACAGCACTCCAATCACGGTAATTGCCCGCCGGTCCAGTTGTTGTTTAACATCGCTCATCAGACGAAAGGCGGTTTCACTTCAGCCGCATAGATTTTTCTCCTAGGCTTGCTGGTATGTTCATTCTGTGTGTCTGTGTTTTTTTTCTCCCTTTCCTCGTTGTGTGTAGGTCAGCTCTTAAGGTCGTGTCTGGTCGTTTGTCAGATGCGGCCCACGAGCGCTGCCGCACCGCACTCTGTCATCCTGATCAATTATGGATCATATAGATGGGCTCGTTTGGAACGGCCCCCACGCCGCATTTATTCTAAAAGCCGCTCAATCTTTTCTCTCCGCTCCCCTCCTCCCGTTCCTCTTAGTTTTGCAATATCTACATAGGGAGAAATTAATGTCTGTATTAATATAGATGCATGGGGAGGAGGAAAAATCGATATCCAGAGGGGAGGAAATTCCTCATGTGAGGGCGAGACATACACACAGACACATACACACACATGGCTACATGCACACATGAACACTCATACACATGCATACACATGACTACACACACTGACTCACACACAAATGCACACATTCTAACAATAATAATAATAATAATAATAATAATAATATAATAAAATGAAAAAAAATAAAAGGGAAAAATAAATAAAAAATATTAAAATAAATAGAATGAATAAAAGACAAATGAAGATACAGTATGTCATTACATACAAGCCAGTCTACAAAAACAAGTCTTAAGCAGAGATTTGAAAGATGACACTGTTTTATATATATATGCACATGCCTGCACACACACACACACACACACACACGCTCAGCCGTATAGTCCATTTGGTTTGACATTGACTTCCTGAGGGAAGGGGTGGTGCTGATGTGTGGAGGCTCTCAGAGCTCAGCATAACACAGTACTGCTGTGTCAACTGTGACCCCGCTGACCCTGCAGGAGCCAGAGAGCGGGCCGCGGGGCCGCTCTGCGACTCAGGTGAGATGAGAGGTCAAAGGTCAGCTGTCCAGTGTGTCAGGCTTGCTGATCAGGAAGTGTAGCCTCTCGCTTTGGGGAGTACACAGGGAGTGCCATGTTTTGGACACATACTCGCTCTCTGACATAAATCTTCCATGCTTACATGCAGTGGAGTTGCCTGCAAAGTCAGTGTGGTGGAAGGTAACTCATTTACTTATATGTATACCATATACTATACTAGAGTAGACTTTTGAAGTACTACTTTTTTAGTGTTACCCATTGGTCCCATGTAGCTCAGTGGAGAGAGTGTAGTAGTAATACTGCTAGGGTTAGGTTTTAACATGTTACTAACCAATAACTTGAGTGGTTTTTAGCAAACTTCTCTTTACTTCCACTTGGGTAGTTTTCTAGAAGTACTCTCACTCCAACTTGAGTAAAACTCAACTAAAGTAACAGCACTTCTACTTAAAGTATTTCAGTACTCCTTCCCCCTCTGCAGCGGTCTCATACCGAGTCGAACGGAGCGAAGGTTCATGTTTGTTTGTCCCAACCCTTGCTCCCTACCCACGGGTTCACTCCCATTGTAGACACATCCAAACGGACCCCCTACCAGTGCCGCACTGAAGCAGCCCTTCCTTCCATCCGAAACCCCGAGTCTTGGTTTGGAGGGCTCACTGTTGTTCTGAGCCACCCCAGCATCCTGGTAGCGGTATGAAGGCGCTGAGAAAACAGCAGCGCCGTAGTGGAGCTTCCTTCCCCTGTCTCTTCTGAAGCGGGCGCTGCTGGCTGTCCGGATCAAACCGGCCCGCAGTGTGTTGCCGAGTCCTGTCTGTGCAGAGGTAAACAAGAGCAGGGCCGCGCATTAAAGAGTCGCCACAGGGGCACCCGTCCAAGAAGTATCGCTCTCCAACAGCCCTGGGGAGGCTAATATTACAAGACTTCAGAGTGTGTATCTGTGTTTGCGTGTGTAATTCCATGTGTGTGTACATGAGTGTATGTGCTGTGTGTTCACATGTAGGGACCCATGTTTCGGCCTGTTTTAATTTCTCAAGTCTCTTTTATAAAAGAACCCTGTGCAAGAACACTATGCTCCAAAACACCTTTTATTTAATTTGTTGTGCATTTGTCCAATTTGCTGCTCTCTATTGCCGGTTGATATAACAAATAATAGTGATTCGGCTTATACATAGTTCATGAAAACATCTAAACAAGCGCTGTTGGGTAGGTGTTTCGTTGGAAAAATCCTCTGGTGCACAGGAAGAGATGCATTTCATGTTTCTGGCAGCAGCTTTGTTTGTTTGGAATAAATATTAGAAGAAGTGGGTTAGCATGATCAATGATAGCCACCATGGCTGAACAGACAGAGAAAAGAGCGCCACCTACTCAAACTCAGACTTCATCAACAGAAAATCCAAGGAAGAAGACGTCACAATACTGGACACACTGTTTGATTGACAGGTGATCTCTGGGAAGTGCAGTGCAGAAACACCACAGCAACGAGTGATTAGCATCCAAATCAAAATAACCTTTCACTTTAGGAATCTGATGAAGGCTGCCGAACAAATGAATATTCTGGAGCATACTGTTGCTGGTTCTTTTGCACTGGAATCCCCCAAACCCAGCGTGTGACTACTTTCGTTTTTTTGTAAAAGGTCACAGAAATACAACAAATGTCACAGTTGCAGTGTATTTTGAATTCATCACCATTGCCAACTGGACTTTGATATTTTTAAGAACAATCATGTGCCATCAGCATTCTTTATTCAGAGAACAAGCAAAGTTTGAAAGTCTGGGATCCGCTTCAATTGTCTTTGTTCATCCCCGCTTCTGACAAAAAAAAAAGACGACAAGCACTATTCACTCTCCTATTTCTCTCTTCTCTCTCTCTTTTTTTTTTCTCTCTTCCTCCCTCCTCCTCGCCTTCTTCCTCCACTCACTCTGTCCAGGGAGTCATTATTGCTTTGGTAAATATTTCATAGGCCTCAATACCTTTGCACACAGCCACCTGCCAGCCTCCTCTCCTCTCACACACAGGCCATGGATAGACAGATCAAAATGAAAGAGAGCGAGGTGGAGGAGGAGGAGGAGGAGGAGGAGGAGGAGGAATGAGAGTGCGAGAGAGAAAGAGAGAGAGAGAGAGAGAGGGGGAGAAGGAGTCTGCTCTCTCCTGCCTGCCTAGTGTGCATTTACATTCTCAGTGAACCGGGGCTCTCCTCTCTATATCCCGGCTTCATAACAGACAGAGTCCTTTCAAAAGGCGGAAAGATTCCCTGGATGTTGTCAAATCTGTGCCCAACAACGTTTTGTTTTCTGAGGGCCTTTTTTTTCCCCCAAGCATTTTTTTTTTTCACTCGGCACATGAAAGGTTCAGGCTCCGAGACTGTTGTGCCGGCAAACGAGGAAGAGAGAGAGAAAGAGGGAAGGGAAAAGAATGAGCAAGCGAGAGCAAAAGACAGAGAGAGAGAGAGATAGAGAGAGAGGGAGAGAGAGAGAGAGAGAGAGAATACTAAGCTTCTCCTTCCCCTGACCTTGAAGAGGCCTGTGAGCAGCACCCTCTCTCCCTCCCTCCCTTCCCTTCCTCCTCCTCTTGCTTTCCCAGCCCCACCTGTTTACTTTGACTGGGTGAGAGAGGGGTCTTGCATCACCTGCAGTGTCCTCTCTTTCTCTTTCTTTCTCTCTCTCTCCCCTTCCCTTGAAAAGGACTCAAAAGGGGCAGGCGATAGGGAGATGAAATATTCAGTTTGGATATAAGCGCTTTAAGTTGTTTCAGAGTGGCTAGCTTGCTGCCACAGAGCTTTGACTTCATAAATAAATGGTCAACAGCGGCCTCTCCGACTGCCCTGTCTCCTGTATATATATGGCTGGGTTGTTTGTGTGCCCGGGGCTAAGCCCTGCCAGTATGTTCCAGGCCTTAAATATGGATAAGCTGTGAAACGCCTCTGGACACACTCCTATGTAGTCAGTATAATGTTGAATAAAGCTCAGCTGTACACTCAGGCAAAAGTCCTCGAGTAGGAAATATCTTTATGCCATCTAGGGAAATGCAAGGCTATTAGTTGATAGGTGAGTGTGTATTTGGGGCATATTAGGTGAGATATGCTTTACATTTTTTTTTCACTTCACTTATTTGATGCTTGTATCCAGAGTGAGTGTGAGTGTCTTGCTTCTGTCACTTCCACGGGACGCACGGCTGTTGATGGATACATCGCCTCGTTGAGGGGGTTGAACCTGTGAACCTTTGTTTCCAGGGCAGTCGGTCTAACCAGCAGCACTCCCTGCCACCATATGCTGTGCTTTCCTTCGCATTCCAGCATCATTAGCCGGCCCAAAGCGCCAAAGCTGCTCTTGTTTCTGTTGAGGGAAAAGCTTGACGCTCGGTTTCCTTTGAGCTTTGCTATGTAAACGCGTGTTCTCACATTTGCTTTGCAGTGTTGGGACATCTCGACCAGGAAATGAAATGAGTCCGTAACAAATGTTTTGGCTACTGTTGAACTCTTTAGCGAGCAGCGGCTTGCCAACCACGGCAGAGTGTTTGCGTTCCCAGAAACCCCCTGGGAACGGTGACCCCCTGAGCTTCCGGATGGAGGGCGGACAGTCCCTTTCTTTGACTGGAAAAGCAAAAAAAAAAAAAAAAAAAAAAGAGAGAGACGAGAGAAATGTCTTACAGAGTTGTACCCATTGGTATTAGGATAAGAGGGATTGAAGGAAAGTTTTTTTTTTTTTGCAGAGATATAATAAGTTCATTTGTATTTCATTTGTGTGAATGGAGATATGGTCTTGGTCTGGCCAGGCCATTTAGCCTTCTGCACTAATCTTCAGGTGAAAAGGGGATTGTGAGCGTGATAAAGGTGCCCTTGAAGACAGGTTTGGCTGCCTCTGGTGCGGGAAGTTCAGCTCAGGTCATGGACAATTTGTGCCTCGTGGATTTTGTGTGTGCATGAGTGTGTATGTGTCACTGCGTGCATATGCGGTGTGCTAACACCCATGAGCCGTGTGGCCATAAATCAGCAATAGGAAGTGGTGTGACACAGGCTGCGGGGGCCCTGCTGATATGGACTGCAGCTATAATGGGCCCTGTTTCAGGTGGAGGAAGACATCAGCCGCACTGATCTTTACTACCCTGCAGGGCTCTGGAGATTACCGCCGAACAAGAAGAAACACCATTCAGGTCACTCAGACGGCGAGAAAGCAGGCACGCTTCTCGTCAGCAGGCCTGTACCACACACGCTCGCCTCCGTACAGTACGCTCACTGGAAGCCTTGACAATACTGTATGCTGCATGAATGATGAGCTGTATTCACGGTTTGTTCAATGCGTGCACGCAGACAACGGCGTTTGGTATTCTGTCTGTTTGTTGCAGATAGGGCCTGGGCCTTGTTAGCTGTCAGGCGAAGCATCCACAAAGCTATTCGCTCACTTATTGATGGGGATCCACTAAATTACAGGCCCAAACAAGAGAGGCGGGAGAAAAAAAACAACTCTTGTAAAAGTTTCCTTAGAGTCCCTCGTATATCAGCATTGTCTGTGTGTACACAAAGAAAAAAGAGAGCGAATGTCAGAAGGATCCCAAATGCATTATTCTTTCTCTCGCTTTCTCTTTCCTTTCGGCTGTCTTTCTTTGGTCAGACCCTGCCTGGTCTTGCTATTATCCTGGGGCGTTATCAGCGTGTAGCTGCCTCTTCAGATCAGGCCTGCGATAAGGGCTAAATAAATGGAATGCTTGGCTAGTGGACATAGGTCAAGCCTTGTTTCGCCGCTGTTTTTTTCTTGTGTTGTTGTGTTTGTCTGCAGGGGAAGTGGAGGGGTGCAGCAGGAACAGGCTCTGCAGTCTAATGAACTTATTGATTTCAATTTTCGGGGCTGTTCTCTCCCTGCCTGATGCTTCTGGAGCTTTCATCCATTGCTGAACATAAATTAGTAACTCTGTCTCTTGTTCAGGGACTTTTTTTCTTTTTTTTCCCCCTCATCTCTCCCTCTCTCTCTTTAAGACACAGGTTGTGCTGTGCTATCTTGGAAATGCTGTTTTTAAATGTGTTAAAAGCTTCTGTGGTTAGATGGATGCTGTTTCTGTGTGGGTTTTTCTTGAGTGGCTTAGCGTACACCTGTCTCTGACAGAGATGGAGCTAAAGAAATGACAGGACGTAAGTGTGTGTGTTTTTGCGTGTGTGTATGTGTGTGTGTGTGAGGGGTTATTGGGGGTGACTGAAGATGCTGAGTGACCTCTCCCCAAGGGGGTCAGGGAGCAGCTGAAGACCGTTTGTGTATGTGTATGCATGTGTGTGTGCTCGTCCATGTGCACATGTGCATTGACTACTTATCCATATCATGTATCACATCCACAACATGTTTTCCCTACAAATCTGTGCATCCAACCAAAGATGGAGGCCCATGCCAACAGAAGTGAGTGCAGCACATTCCCAAAAGAAGCCCAGCTCATGGAAAATGAAGAGGCCACCGGCGCTGGGACAGGAAGCCTTCTCGGCCCGGCCCTAACGAGCACTGTGGGAGTCTCCACTCTGGACCTGGTACATCCGATACCCCCGATGATATCCAAAGGTTAAACAGTTAAAAGGTCCGGCTGCTATATGTAGATGCGCAACGCCCCCCCTGTCCTGAATACGATACTCTGGGAAGCACAATAACAGGGCCGTGTGCTCTGGTCAGTTTTCCAGAGCTCCCAGTCGGAGCCACCAACAGGCTGTGGCTGTGGAGACAGAGAGACAGAGAGAGAGAGAGAGAGTGAAAGAGAATTGATGCTGAGTAGCACAAGTTTTAATAGGGCTGTCAGAGTCATATTGTTTATGCCGTGTTCCAGATTAATCCATTCTTCCTTTATGAGCCTCTGCAGCCACCGTAAATTGCAAGCGTGAGGCCGGTCCACTGCTGAGTTACGCCTCGGGGATCGGTGCCACACATGGGCAGAAAATAAATCATTTCCCCCAGATTTAACGCCGAGCAATACCTGGGCCCTTTGTAAATAAAGCCATAGATGTTTTTACACCCCCCGTTTTCTCTCTCCTGCCTCCAGGGCTCTTATTGAATCTCAAAAGGAGAGGGAGGGAGAGACAGAGAGAGAAACATGAGAGAATAAGAGAGAGCAGAGTTGAAGGGGGACTGAGGGAGAAAAGAGGGAGGAGAGAGAGTGAAACAGAGGGAAAAGTCGGGCGAGAGATTCCGAGAGGGGAGGGAAGGAGAGACACAAAGCGAGATAGCTTCGCAAACAGGCGAGCCGACAGAGAGAAAGGAGAAGAGAGAGACACAGAGAGGGAAGGAGTTAGAGAGCTAGACAGAGAAAAGGAGAGGGAGAGAGAGGATGTGGATGTTGGCTGGGGGTGATGTATGCGTGGAGTGCTGATTCCCCGGGTTCTCGGGGTGTTCAGGTTGAGATCTGTCAGACTGTCTAAACACAGGGCCTACTGTAATGCACAGCTCTGCAGCAGCGGGCACCGAGCAGGCAGCCAGCTACACCAGGGGCGGCTTACCTCAACCCCAACCCCGGCCCTGGCCCCGGCCCAGGCCGCCCGCCTCCCATCCGGCCCCCGATCCCACCATGGTACCCTCCAGGCTGGGGGAGAAGCACTGGAAACCCGGGGAGAAAGAGAGAGAGAGAGAGAGAGAGAGAGAGAGAAAGAGAGAAAGGCCGGAACAACTTGTTCATCCTGGCTTGTGCGGACTGCCAGCCGGAGACAGCCAAAGGGAATGGGGAATGTGTGCGCCGCTCTGTCAAGACTTCATGACTTATACATGACGTGCTATGTGAAAATGCTTCCTGTGTACTGTGTGTATCATGCTTTTTTTTCTCTTCTTCTTTAACCCCCTCCCTCCCTCCCTCCCTCTCGCTCTCTCTCTCTTTCTCTCTGCCATCGCTTTCAAGAGCTCAAAGTTTGCTTTTCTTTTCATTGACAAAGTATTCCCTGGTTGTTAAATGTTAATCAATGGCAGGCAGCGGGGTGACAGGAGAGGCTCCAGCTTCTGGGATACTGCAGTTCAGCTCACTCCGGATCAGGCCCGGGATGACACCGGGCTGCGGTGGATGTACAAGGGCTACTGTGAGATCAGTACTAACTAGAATATACATCTTAATGTTACACTGCCCCTCACTCACTGTGCATACTCTCTCCTTTTCCCCCTTGTAGAGTCCAAACAAAATCAGTACATAAATCCAGCAATCGAACAGCCCCCATCCTAATTCACTCTTAACTCCAGCGTTTAACCCATCCATTATTCATATCTCCAACAATGCCAGGGGGCACAAATCAGTGCTCCCCTCGCCCATATATCTGCCCTGCTACAGAAGGGTTGATGCATTATTCAGGGCGTGCCAGGCTAAAGACTGTTCTTCCTGTTCATGACGGCTGGAAGCAGCAATCATCTCGCCGGGACACTGTTCTCTGTCTGTATCTCTCTGTCCTCTCCTTTTTCCGTCTGTTGTCTCTGTCTCTCTGTCTCCCTCTGCCTCCCTCGCATCGTGGCTATTGTTCATCCTTCGTCTGTATCTATCAGCCTCCTGCCATCTCTCACTTCAGCTCTCTCTGCCTTATGCGCATACAGTGTTTCCTCTTTCTCTTTTGCTTTCTCTTTTCCCATCTCTTCTATTTTACGTTCCTCCCCATCTCTCTCCTGCATCCCCAGCAAACATGTTGAATACATGTTTACCTGATGGCCTGCACCAACATTGAAAACCCATGTGAATGTAGTGCCAAAATGAAAGTTGAGATGCTGTCCATAGCTGCTGCCTGCATCGTAAGTATCTTTGTTTTACTATTTTACTACTTTGTTTGACCACCTCTTGCACATGGCTGTCCGTAAAATGCTTGCTGCGTCCCCCTACTTCTTACCCCCCCCCCCCACACACACACTTTCTCTATCTACCTCTCTCAATTCAAACTGCCACTGTCCTATTATTTAGCCTCTCTGTTTCTCGCTGATGTGAACAGTCACTGGTGTGGAGGAACAGATCCAAACATATTTGCTTGTGTCCTGGGTCTGTTGTCTCCTCACTCTCTCTTCTATATCTCCCCTTGGCTCCCACTCAGAGAAGCCATTAAACTTTGAGCAGAGAGGGGAGAGGGAGAGCCGGGGCCAGCCTGCGGGTCCTGGTGTACTGCTGCATACGCTTGTCCCAGAAAACAGAGCGTGGGATGATAAGTTGTGAAGACTCTGGGCTGCTTGTTTGTGTTAGGCTAGAGTGGCACTGTATCTCTCCAGGCCCAGGACACTGGGAGTCAGAGAAGTTATAACATTCAACTCTGTAAGTTCTTCTTGTTGCAGTTTTGAGTGCAGTGTTGCACAGTGAATTGGAGGGAGCGTGCGCACATGTGCACACACACACACAGACTTAGAGTTGCATTTGTAATGCAGTTTCATGCTAATATTGACTCAGACTTGAGGGATTTGAGGTCACTTTACACGGAATACCGGGTGGTGAATTTTGTTCTGCAAAATGAGCGCCACTGACTTTTCTCAAAAACCATCAGCGCCAAAGTCGGGAATCAAAATAAAGCAGAGTTACTTTGTGGGGAAAGGGAGGGGGATGGTGTCATTTCTTATTTAAAATCAGCTCCATAATTTGATCTTTGTAAAACTTAAGTTGCTGCAGGTGTTCGGCAGAAGGAATGATAGCCTTAGGGCTCGGAGCAACCGCGAGGCCCACCGAGACTTCCCATCATCCCTTCAGTCTGGCAGCAGCTTTTCAAACCGCGCCCCTTCTGAAGTTGCCCTTGGTTCTACATGTGTAGCGGTAATTATGAATGAGGGGGACTAAGATCTGTACAAAACCATCAAACATTTTACAGCTTGCTGCTATTGTAATAAAGATCAATAGACACAATATCAGTCGTGGTTTTGAAGGAGAGGTGGTGCTTTACATTCTCCCTCGCATACTTCCTCTCTTTCTTTCTCTCTCCCTATCTCATGTCCTCTCTCTCTCTCTCTCTCTCCCTCTCTCTCTCCATACAGAGCCAGTGTAGCACATCCGCTTTAATTGCCATTTGTAGGACTCTGTGATGTGAGCTGCTGAAAGACACCCATCCTGTAAAAGAGAAGGAGAATGAGATGGAGAGAGAAAGAGGCAGTGAAATATATTAACTTCTACAGCACTAGCTAGTTGTATAGCTGGGGTCAAGGCCAAACTTCAAGCGCAGTGTGTGAGTGTATGTGTGCATGCATGTGCAGTACATGCACATATACATGTCATTTCATGAGTTCATGGTTGAAACGGCGTGCAGTTTGTGCTTGCATAGATGTAATGCATTTATTTTCTTGTAGATTCTTATTGAGTTTATTTGAGTTTATTGAGCACATATTACAGGAGACAAAAAATACAGAAAGACCACTGTAAACTAAAACATTTCCATCGTTAAACAGCTGAAGACACAGAAAAGACAACAGTTAGACAATTCAGTCAGGAACCCTTTAGTCACAAGATAAAACCACTTATAAAAACAAATGGTAATACAGTTATGTTCGGCGATTATGGCTCTGCTCTAGCATCTCCCTGCTTATCCAGCAAGCATGCTGAAGGTATAGCAGGGGCGCCATGCAAATCCCCCAAACCACAGAACCATATGCCAAACATAACTGGTGCAGCCGATTCTTAGTAAGTTACCAGCTGATCAGTAATAGAAAGATCAATGTGTAGCAACATGCTTGCTGCAGACCTCAAGTAGTGGCACCGGACGAGCCTACATGAGGATGCAAACATGCATCCTGATAGAGGTCATTCTACTGTTATGCGAGTAATCCATGTGAAGCAGCAGCCTGTTGCTGACCTCAGCTAAGTTGTAAGTCAGACTTACAGAGGAGAGATACAAGCATGCATCCTGTAAAAGGTAATTTTACAATTACATGAACCTAAGGTTGATCCAGTGCAATTTCCCTTGAATATAGCTATTGAATCATAGGCGAAATATGCAAGCTGCAGTGTCTAGAAACAAGGGAAATATATAACAGAGTCAGTATAAGTGAACCCAGTCAACCACCTTATGCAGCATCTCTTATGTCATATGCAACAGCAATATGTATCAATTAGGTTTACAATTAGAATATAATATGACCTTTAAAGTACTTTCAAAGAGAAAAGATAAAAAAAATATAATTAAATCAAAAAATATAATGATTACGTATAATAATTAAAAAAACAAATAAAATAAATAAATACATAATTGATGTCAGGGAATTGATGTAGATAAAGGTAGTAATTGCAGAGGAGATAAAGGTAACAAATTCTTTGTCATAGAGTAGTTGGGGATTCAACCTCTACTGATAATGCTTGGGGTGGTTGCTGGGTAAAGATCAGTGCCATGGCGATGGGGGCGTGGTCAGAAATAAGTACTCTCATAGGTGCATTTAGAAAGATAAGTCAAAACGTTTCTTGTCTAGGAAAAAATAATCTATTCGTGAGTAAGATTTATAGACACTGGAAAAGAATGAGTACTGCCTGTCAGAGGGGTGAAGACTCCATGCATCACACATAACATATTTTTCAACCAAGGATTTAAGTAACAATGCACATTTTGATGGGGGTACTATTTCTTTTAGAGGATCTGTCAAGGACTGGGGACATGACACAGCTGAAGTCTACCCCCAAGATTAAGTTGTGGGTTGTGTGTCAATATTTGAGATTGATGCCAGAAAGGATGATTTGAAATTTGTATCATCCCAGTTGGAAGCATATAACGAGCAAACCGAAAGGGTAGAGAATAATTTACCAGTCACTATGATGTATCTGCCTTTGTGGTCAGCAATAGTTCAGAATATATGAGAACGGAATGGATTGATTTACTAAGATTGCTGCTCTTATTATTAGCGTGATATAATTGTCCCACCCAGTTCCTGTGTAGTTTAAAATGGTCTGTAGTCCTTTTATGTTTAACAGCATTATTGGCCTTTTTTATGTTCCAGCTGATGTACCAGATACTATTGGATCTATCTACTCGGACACTAGTAATATTGGGATGTGATCCTACCATAAGAATCTAGAGGAAAAAACTTTAATTGTGTAGCATAAGCAGAAGTAAAGGAAAACACAAGGTGAAACCTGCAAGTAAACAAATGGAAAAATAAAATAAAATAAAGGGAAAATAGTGGCTTATCCTTGCTGAACCTTGTTAAACATTCAAGAAGCTGCGTCACCCAATTCCTTGAGACTTTTGCCAGGCGACTCTGTAGATGCCTTAAGCAAATTAATATTAGTTAGAGTCTCTTCATGAAAGTTGGCAAGCTTGTTGTGGAAAGTTAGGGAAATTCTGTCTATTTTAGCATCAATAGTGGCGCAAAGTTCCACCCTCAATGTAGCAATGTCCCTGTGAATACCATCAATGGCATCGAGTATTCTGGCCTCTCCACCCGGGCCTGAGATATTGGATTTTGGATGTTTTAAAGCAAATGTTGCAGGGGCAATATAGCGGCGTTAACCGGAATCAGATGTGATGCATTTCTTTGCACGTGTGAACATATATAGCACATGCAAGCAAAGCAAGACAAAATGTGTGTGTGTGTGTGTGTGTGTGTGTGTGTGTGTGTGTGCGTGTGCGTGTGCGTGTGTGTGTGCGTGCGCACATGCATGGTGCACCATACATAAAACATACACTCTAAGCCAAGCAAACCACATAGATGTATGAACACCATCACACTTTGAGCAATACTAGGAGTGGTGGGGCTGTTAAGGCAGTCTAGCTGCTAGTGGGCTGAGGTCAGTTTGACCAGAGATAGAAGACATGGAGGAGCTGCAGATCAAACAGTATTCTGTCTGACAGGAGGAGATAAAGAGACTGTCAGCCTCGCCTCAGAACAAAGCAGCTCCTCACCTCTCTGGCCCACAGCAGCTCCCTGTCGGCCAGTGATGCAGTGGTAAATCAAAAGGTGTGTAAACTAGGATGAACACCAGATGATCACAATGCCAACAACCACCAGTATAAAAAATATATAGGCCTAGATATATGAAGGGTCTCATTTCAAAATGCTATATATCCAGTAGGGAAAAATGTTGCTTGCTGAAGTTGATCAGTCAATATGTCAAAAACATCCATGAGGGTAGTAGTAGAGCGCATACCAGTTAAGGCTCAGTTCTTCCTGCAGTGACCCGGGTTCGAATCCAGCCCGCGGTCATTTGCTGCATGTCCTCCCCTCTCTCTCTCCCATACCTTCCTGTCTCTCTCTCACTATATTTGTCAAAAAATGCCTGAAAATGAGTCTTACAAAAAAACATCAATGATTCTTTCCTGGAACATTTTTTTATAAGCAATGTCTGAAGATGACTCATAAATCTTAAAAGGAAAAATGCATCCCAAAACACTTTAACACAGTTCTTTACACAGCTATTGGCAACGAACCTCGGATTTCTGGGCCCGTTTTGTTGTTTGGTGGTGTATTGTTCTTATTCCTTATTCTCCATTCCCTACAATGAAGTTTAATAGCAGAACATTTTTCATCAACAGTACGTCAGATTTTGGTGTCAGTCCCTCAGAAATCAAAAAGAAAAGGCTTCTTTCTAGATTCACCATTTTGCCCCGACATTCAACAATCATGCAGGAAGAAAACCATCGTAGAAGAGGCAGCGAAAAAACTATTTTGCCACCGACAGCATAACCTCCATAGTAATGCAATGCTAACAGAAATGCAATGCAGCCTCAAGATATGTTACATTATGAGTAAGGGGCGCAACTGTTTTTTTCTTGACGGTTCTTTTTTTCTCTTGCTCTTACTATCTCTATCACTATCACTATTGCTCATTCCACCTACAACCCACAGCTGGATGCAACAAGCCCAGGCACGTTCTCTGGGGGTTGTCGAAAGGCATTTTGGGAAATGTAGGAAATCACTAACTGAAGTAGAATTAGACAAGGCATGTTGAGGGAAAGTGGGTACACCAAATTACAACCTGGGCTGAGCCAAATGCCCAATAGGTGAGTTTAAATTCAAATAGTATTAATATCAGTTTTAAGTTTTTTATCAGTTTTTTTCATGCTTGAAAAGACTCTTCGTGAAACTAGTCTACTACTTGGCAAAATGTATACTATAGATATACCTCCTCTGGCCAGACCTTTGCTAAAATAGATTAGAATCACACTATACTAGTTGTAGTCAACTTTGCTAGCTAGCTTGCTTTTCTCCCTTGGTTGTTTATACACAAGGGAGGGGAGGGGAAGAGACTTGGTGGTTGTAAAATTATAATTTCCACAGAATTGTATTATTTTATTGGCCAATTGATACACCATAATCAGAGTTTTTCTTCCTGTGGATCCTTTTCTGATACAAAGCCTATGATACATATTTAATCTAGTGAAAAGTTAGAACGCAGGTTCACAGAACGCAGCGTCCGGGGAGCAGTTTGGGGTTCAGCACCTTGCTCTAGGGTGTTACGGCAGTGATGGTGAGCACCATAGATGTGATACCAGCCCACTTCTGATTGGCCGATCACGGCTGGAATACACCTTCCTGTTAGTCCGCCTCTCTCTACCTCTAATCCAAGCTGGGGGTCACTGTAATGTCTGTGTGGCTGTGGAGAATGATCCGACGCAATTTTACTGTCTCACTGAACATTGATGATATGATTCTCTACCAAATGAAAACATCACGTGACGCGTTGATCTCACAGAACCTGCTCATGCGTCAAGACTTTGTAAGTGTGATGCTTTTCAGCTGTGATCTGCTGCCACACTGAAAAAGTCTGATTGATGAGACTTTATCTGTGATGCCTCTTTCGGAGTGGAGTTACATTAGCTGCCTTGTCAGTGTGTGATTAATGGATTCAAAGGGACATGATGGCAGGGATATCAAACTGTGTACAGTACAAAGCATATAGATTTTTTGTGTGAGCCTTTGTGTGTCTGTTTGTGTTGATAAAGAATAGAACATAATCTGCCTCTTATTATGTGGATAGTGCACCTCCTTGGAGAGGAGTGTAGACGGTTGCTTCACAGTTGTTGTTTTTTTTTTTTTTTTTCACTCATTTAAATCATCTGGTCTACATTTGTTCTTGATAAGTAAATGCTGCAGTTTTTAGCCACAGATGCATGTGAAAAAACCAAAACAATGTTAAGTATGTTTGACAACAAAAAGTGAATTTCATCAGGCGTAAAAACACCCCTCAGTATGTTTCCATTTAGCATAAGAAATACATGGTCTTCAAATAGGCAGTGATCGATTCGGTTTGGCATTTAAACTTTAAAAGACACCCATAATCTGGCTCCATTCTTTTTAATGGCTACATCAACTATTTTCTAGGATAATCATTTTATCTGATAAATGAGGATTCCAAACACTCTTATCAGCTGTGCACTTGCAGTTGTTTTTTAATCCTTCCATTCTGTCTAGTCGTTTTTAATTGATTCTGCAGCACAGAGGCTTTCTTTCAGAGATAATGCACTTGTGAGAACAGGTCATGATCCCTAAATGAAGGAATTTCACTCCACTGTATTTGCCTCGGCGTATTTACCGTCCTTCAGAAGCATTTCCAAACTGCTGGAAAGTACAGATTGACTTTGTTTTTCTACATTTCTGCAACTCCCTCTGTCACCAATGTGTTCCAGAGAAGCAGCTTTCCACAGCGAATGGCCCCGGCTAAGAACTAGTGGCGCTGATGCTTCCACGTGTGTCCTACCTCAAGGCTTGAGCCAAATCTCTGTGTATTAGGATCAAAAACACTGTCTACTCCTTTCCCTATGTCTTTACATAATTTGGTAATGTGATCACAGCCAGGCATGGAAAGTGGACCGCTTTGATTATCTCCTAATGTTGTGACTGGAATAAAAAAAAAAAAAATAGCCAGAAGGGTTCAGGAGTGTTCCTGTGTGTGTGCTGTGTTGGACTGCGATAACAGCTCATCCAGTAAGACCTCCGTTCACCTCTCCCATCCCCTCACGAATCCACCACCAGTTCCACTCGCAGGCCCTCAGAGGAAAGCTGTTTATTCCACATGCTGGCTAAGTAGAGGTCTTGGGGTTGGAGTGGCTGTGTAGCGCGTGGTGATGACAAACACAGGCCTATTTAGTCTGGCTTGGAAAACCTTGGTAAACAGCGCAGAATGGAAGCAGCTGGGGTTTTTGTTTTTATGTTTTTCTTTTTTTTTTCCAACGCTCCTGTTTCTGCTCTCCGTCTCTCTGGATCGGGAAATTATGATGGGTTTGTGGTGATGAGCAAGCAGGCTCAGGCTGGGCTGCTTTCATTCTGGTGATGCAGAACATTATGATCACAATACATATTTCTTTCATACTGTTGTGTATAACTGTCTCAACGGTGCTGTGTATCTAATCTGTTTTTCATTTTAGCCTCATTGTGTAGAGCACATTGAGATTCATGTTGAATATAAATAAAATCTGACTTGACTTTACTTGACTTGACAAAGTATGACGACAGAATCACAATTCTATCTTGATTTTAACGATAGGTGTAAAATCTGTTGGACTATTTATTCCCTATCAATTTGAAGGGAATGTTTTCTTGTATACATGTGTACAGGCCAGGGTTCCTACATGTTATGGCTAATAAAATTAGTATATAGGGCATAGAACATATTGTCATGTACCAGAGGTGGCATTTTTTTCTGATAAGTATATGTACAGTATGTGCAGGGCTGGAATGGTTGTTTTCAAAATGATTACATCTGTAAAATTGAAATCAATAAAATAAATAACAAAAAAATCTGTAATTTATATTATTTACTTTTGTGTAAAACAACAAAGTTCCCTAACTCCCTGATTACCACAAAAAATGGCATAGCAACCAATAAAATTTGGCTAGCCAAGCTTTATGGGAATTATTTGACCAATCAGATTGCTTGGCTTAAACTACCTGCTGTTTTAATATGCTGTTAAACCGATGATTCATTCTAGTTTACAGATTTGATTTTGAATAGTGTTGTCATTTATAGTCAGCATCAGCCATTATTTTCAAAGAACCAGTAAGAGATTACCATTATTTTCAAATGACTGTGATCCCATTACAGGCGATCCATTACTCGTGACTTGGAGAATGTGCATGCCTGCATGTGTGTCTAGAAAGTGGGAATGCCCTCTGGAATGGCATGGGGAGACCCCTGTCAGCCATGGGGCCCATGAATCCCACTTGGTATGATGACATGTACGCTCACCCATCCTTCCCACAGGCACCTGTCTAGAGGTCAGAGGTCATCCTGTTAGGGGTAATCCCCATGGTAACCTGACCAGGCCGGGGGATAGTGACACCCCAACACGCAAGGGTGGACCCCGCCGTCCCCCTAATACTCCAACTAATCACATTTTAATTGAATTCCAGCAAACATGTAAAAACCTGGTTCAGTTTTGTTATTCCATTTTCCTAACAGATGTCCCTGTGATCCCTGTAAAGTGATCTGTGGCGGTGACGTCTTCTATTTGGAAACCCGTACATGAATTGGCTGATCTAGATGGGGGGAAAGTAGAACCATGTGCTTGTCCTCAGGATGGATGCCATGGGGACTGAGGAGTGGGGGTGGGGTGCAGGGATGAAGGGGCTGTTCCTGAAGGATGGCCCAGCCCGTCTCACCAGGACCATGCAAAGACACTTTGGAAGGGAAGCGCTTAAGGCAAAAAACATAACCTATGCCATTTGGTGGATGCTTTTAGCTAAAGCGCCTTACAGTACCCCATGAACGCATACATTTTTAGCATTGCCTGCCCTAGTGGGAATAGTGGCCTTTACCCTTGCAGTGTTAGTGCCATGCTCTACTCAGTGAGATGTGCAGGACCGCCAAAAATGACACACCTGCACCTAAAATCATGTAGGGAAAGGGTACATTTCTTATATATAGATATCCTGTCTTGTTTCGTATAGAAAGTATAGAAGATGCTGAGTGAATGAACTACGCATTGATTCAAAAAATACATCTACATTTTAGGCATTTAGCTGATGCTAAGAGCATTCCACCCCCCCCCCCTAATTGAGATAATAGATTTGCCCTGTTTGCCCAAATGAAATTCTGGTGTCAGGTATGGTCACTGGCAGGAAATCTTCTCTGCCCACAGGAAAAGACAAATCAAAATTTAAGAGTGAAATACAAACTGTCTTCTAAACAGCATTGAGCGAACATGCTGAGAAAGCTGGACTCACCAGCATTAGATATTTTGTCTCTCTTGTCTCTTTGGTGTCCTTTGGTATTTAAGTGATCACAGACCAGCCAGATTGGTAAATATGAATGTGCTGGGTGCAGTTTACTAACATTATGTTATATGATTTCTGTATTGAAGTTCAAACAGTTACCTCTCTGTCATTTGGAGCCACCAGCATACAAAGTTGCATAGTGCAGCTTTAAGTTTAGCTTAAATTCATAGATCACCAAAAATTACAAGCAAAGGTCAGGACCTTAGTGCCCTTACAATCTTTCTGTGACCACAGAACCAGCGCGTAAGAGCCGAGTTCTAGGAAAAGAGATGAAATAAGAGCTAAGGAGAGGGATAGAAGGGATTTTCTTCTAGCTGGGTACTTTGTGAGTTGCACAGCAAAGGGACCGAGCTTGAGCCCTCATTGGACCCTGCCTGTACACATGCATGCATCTCACGCTTTCTGGCCTGGACTGCTGGCAATGTTGGTCTCTCTCCTCTTCCAGTCTTTCCGCTTATACCTTCTTATCCCTTTTTACCTCTTATCCCTCCTGCTCTCCAGACCTTTCTGCAGGAGGCCCTCTGTTGCCGTGGTGCATCGGTCATAGCATTTGAAAGTCAGGAGTGGAAGACGGTGGATCCATGAGGGAATGGGAGAGGTGGGAGGAGGTCCTGCTGGGTGAGCCGTTATCAGAGCACAACATGGTACAGACACATGAAGGATTTTTTTTTTTTTACTTCAGTTATAATGCTATGGGATAATC
Source organism: Centroberyx gerrardi (assembly GCF_048128805.1). NCBI lineage: Eukaryota > Metazoa > Chordata > Actinopteri > Beryciformes > Berycidae > Centroberyx > Centroberyx gerrardi. The sequence goes on along the minus strand of NC_135997.1, from coordinate 25,989,936 downwards.
AAAGTGGTCTACTTTCCATGCCTTGCTGTGATCATGTTACCAAATTATGTAAAGACATAGGGAAAGGAGTAGACAGTGTTTTTGATCCTAATACACAGAGATTTGGCTCAAGCCTTGAGGTAGGACACATGTTTTCTTATCCCCTCTCCTCTCCACACTTTTCTGTGGGAGGACCTCGGTGGCTGCGGTGGATTCTGGGAGTTGGCCATAGCCACACGCATACAAACCCGCTACAGTGATGGATGAGAGGCTTTACATACCATCTACTTGGTGACCTCCACTTTAGTTCTCACAGCCACAGGCAAAGCGAACTTGAATCATGTCATGACACCAGTTTGGGAGACTACCCCTGAAAGTGAGCCGTTTCGGTGCTCCGGGCAGTGTGACCTGTCTACCAGCCGCTGCCGCCACCCTCCTTAGCAGCCTCAGCCCAGGGAGGGGGATCCACCCACATGCCACTCACTCTCTGATTAACCACCAGAAAAGCAGCAGAAAGTTTTCTGTCCGCAGCCCGCTTGCCTGCTTCCGCGAGTTGAATCAAAGGCCCGCTCTGTTATTAGAGCCAATGTGCTTTTGAGGAAAAGAAAATCCGACTGTGAGCTTAAAAAGGAGTTGTCTCATTTGATCATTTATTACACATTTAAAGTGGTTTGGAAATGACTGGGGCCAGCGCGGTCTGCATCCCTAATTGGTGCTCTTTTCTCCCATTAGTACATCCAGACTTGTGATCCCACCAAAAACAGGCAAGAGAAGAAAAAAATCTTTTCCCCAAACAAAGCGTTTGTCATCAGTTTGCAGTTGCTCTGTTCGCGAGCATGGTTCAGATTTGCTTCTATGCACAGCTGTCACTGAGCCCGTTGGACGTCCTGGACCCCAAACACACAAACCAGAAGAGATTAGTGTGCCATGTCAACCCACTGCTTCCGCAGATGGCACGGATGCTTTTAGCCTGCTCCCCATAGACAGCCACTCATTGATCTTTCATACTAAACTCCTCACAGCAGGACTCTTGATACTGTTTTATTTATCATTCTGGCATTTACTATTAAGGCCAATAAAGTTTGACATGTGTGGGTTTTAACTGTAGGGGGCACTGTGGTTTCTGCGCAACATGCTGGGGGTGGGGGTGGGGGTGGGGGGGTAGATTTATATCCTGGCAGTCAGAACTGTCACCCACTCATAATATCTCTCCCCTCCTCTCCTTTCCTCTCTCTCCCTGTCCCTCTCTCTCTGTCTCTCTCTCTCTCTCTCTTTCACTGCAGCCTGCCCCTAGCCCCAATTCCCCAGGTCCAAATCCGACCCATAATTCACTAGTGTTGTCTCTCACCTTGACGTACACCTAGTAAACGTGTAAAACATTCCGGTGGGATTTGCTCCCATTTTAATAACAGAACATTTCAGACCGTGTGGGGGGAAAAGGAGATATCAGTTACTAGTTTTTAAGGATGCTGGCACGGGCTCCAGGAACCCCTAAGCTCCAGCCCAGAGACCTCATCCAAAACCAACACAGGGGACAAGCAGGCAATTTTGGAAATGCGGTTTTCAGTTTCTGCGCATATTTTCCAAGGCTGCTGCAGTCGGGCTGACCATGATGAAATTTGGTTCTGGCTCCGGTCCAGGACATTACCTGTGTGAGTGTCAGGTGATAGCCTCCCTAATTACCCTGGAAGGCAAACAGAGAATCTTTCTCGTTGAGATTTCACAGAGCCCTCTGCGCTACTAAATGTGTCGCTCCCGCGGTAAAATGTGATCTTTCGGTTAATGAAGGACACGCTTCGTTTCCTAAACTGAATCACCCTCTAGTTTGGCCTCTAGGGGGAGCTTTCTCAGCCCACTTTTTTTCTTGTTTTTACTGCAGCGGGCACTGGCAAGAGTTTAGGTGAGCCTTTGTGAGAGAGTATTGATTTATGGCCGGGGACCGAGGTGTGCATCTCTCCTGGGGTATTCAGCCTGCCTGGACACGAGTGTGTGAACAGTGGCTCTCAGACATCACTGACACTCTGTCCAACCACTGGACCAAGAACCACTGATTGGAGTCTGTGGTCTGCGGTGTGTGTGTGTCTGTGTGTGTGAGTACGTGTGTGCAACCACGTATGCTCAGGAACATACTACTACATCCAAAAACACACACATGTACACACACACACACACACACACACACACACCGCAGACCAAAGCCCTCAATCACTGGGTCTTGGTCCAGTCCATGCCCCCATGTTCCAGAGTTGAGTGACGCGCTGCCTGCACAGCACTCATTAGAATCTATGTTTCACAAGCAGAGCAGGGATAGTAAATCGTTCAGGCCTCGGTGTTATTATAGCTGGCCCTAACAGGCCGCTCTCTGTCTACTTTATTGGAGTTTAAAAGTGGATTTCATGTAGTTTTTGGCGACTTTGAAAAAATATGACAAAACAATGGAAACTATTGGTGTAAGAGACGTGACCGCAACACGATAAAAACTTGTTCAATCTTTCAAAGAAGCCCTTTAAGCTTTCAAGCCCTCTGCTACTTAGAGACGGGCAGAAACATCATTAGACAACAAAAACATCCCATTTATGTTTTTGATAACATCAGAAAGGGGAAGTGCGCATGGGGATTACTGTGTAGTTTCGGGACAGCGCTACGTGATCCCTCATCACGTGGTCAAGGCCCCTGCTCTGGTCCTGAGTTAACAGATTTTCTCCCTACGGCCCCACTCCTAAATCAGATCAGTTTTTTTAAAATGCTACATCTAAGGGCCCCCATCCCATGTCTAACTACCTAGTCTTTTGTTTGCTCATGTTTTCCTTTTCCTCTGTGGATCGGCTGGCCCTGACCGTGTAATAGAGCGCATATTGGCCAAGCGAGGCGGCCTGCTGTGACCAGATCAGATGTGTGCTCCTGATTATGAAACTCCCTTTTAGTCACTGACAGACATGGTAATAAATGTGTCCATAAATTGAATTTGGGGCTTTTGAAAAGGAGCAGGAATATCTAAGGAGCGTTTCAGCTGATTGTCTCCAGCCGACATGGCAGCGCTTCAGTGGGATTCTGGGGGGAAAGCTGATCCTGCTGTGGTGGGGTTGGAGGGCCGGGGTGGGGGGTGGGGGGGGGGGTGGATGGACGCCCAGCCAAGCAAAATAAAGACTGCTTTATTGCTATTCAAAAAATCATTTGATTGAGTTTGCACAAATAGAAGCAAGGAGAGCAGTCTGTGTGCTTGTGTGTGTGAGTGTAATTGTGTTTGCGTGTGCATTTGTGTGTGTGTGTGTGTGTGTGTGTGTGTGTCGGCTTTCAAGTTCCTTTAACCTTTCTTTGAGGTATATTGCACAGGAGCAGGTCTTTGAATCTTTCCAGTAACTTTTCAGGGATGTAGAGCACACTTATAGTAACCTAAATGCTCCCACTCAGTCACAATTACACTACTGAATTTTGTTGAAGTGGTGTTGACAGCAGCACTGTGATCTAAAGGCATTGCTATTCTACTTCATTCCTCTTTGGATCCGGCCTTGGATGCTCTCAAATGAATGAAAATATATGATAATGCTTTTACATCTACCTTTACTTGTAATGACAGCACAATGGAACAGTAACACGTGTTGGACAATATTGGCTTGCCATTCACCTGCCCTTCACCCTTCGTGGATTTGCTTACATATTGAAAATGGCAAACTGAAGACAAAACCTTGCAAAGTCCCATTCTTTCTCCCAGTGTCAGTAACTTCTGAGTATAAATGTTCATAATGTATTTTGTTATCTAATTACATAATAATCACAAAAACCAAGGCTGAAATGAATGTCCACTTGGCAAATCACCAATGAACATAAATACAACTATCATTTTAAACATGTTAAATACAATTATCTTGTGGAAGGAAGCAAAAACATAAGGGTGCAAAAGGTTGTTTACTTTGGGTATATATACTGTATATATATGCTCCAAATGAGAAGCAACAAAACTGTCTGTTTCATAGTTGTGAGATGGTGGATACCAAATATCTGAGTGGGAGTGTACCCATTCACTTTGAATGGGCATGATGGTGCCTAGTACAATGCCTTACTCTCCTACCGAAGGCTATGCTAAACTACGCCAAGCTAAACTGAGCTTAGCGGCACAGTGCTTACTATTACTTCAAGATCCAGGAACATAAAGTTGATGCTAGCCAAGGGAGGAAACGGTGTGCAAGTGCTTATGTATATTTAGCCTGGTCAGTCATGAGGGAGGGACGTAACTTCTCAAAGTGGTGTGACACGCTTAACTTGGCCACCGAGTGTCACACATCCCCATGTGTTTGCCAGGCCTGTCCTTCGGGCTTGATTTTCATAGAGACGTGAAGTGACGGGTCTGGAAGGTTCCCCTGGGGCAGAGGGCGGCCTGAGTCATAGCCAGAGAATGGGTCGGAGCAGTCAGAAGCCCGGTTTAGAACTGGGAAACTAACGTGATGTTGTGAAACTGTCATCTCTCATCATTTATTCACTATAGACATCTGTGTTGGCTAAGAGAATGGGATTCAAAGTGTGATTTTTATCTTGGCCCTCTCGCTGTCTCTCTCCCCTCGCTCTCGCTGTCTAATTTGCCTTTGTCTCTCTGTCATTCTCTCTCTTTCTCACTGTCTCTTTCTCGGTCTGTCTTTTTTTCTGCCGCTGTCTATTCTGCCTTTCTTTGAAATGTTATGATTCACTGGCTGTGATCTCTCTGAGCTGTCTCCTTGAAGTCTGTGTGTCTCCTGAGCGTGACCACAGAATGGTACATCACTTCTATTACATGTAATTTCCTGGGTTTTATAAGGTACATTTACTCACCCTACAATGGTGTAGCCTGTTCTTTTCTACAGTCGAGTTCAGAGTATGTCTCTTACACCACGGCCCTGTTCATGGAAACCATTATCTGGTGTGGGAACGTGCCAAGATTAGGCTACAAAGTTTGTCCCTGGGTAACATTTTGAAACTTGGATTAATCTTAAAGTCAAAATCCCCTCCAGCGTTGTGTGAGTTACAACATCATGATAACACAACAGCGTCGTGCTGACCTTTTCCAATAGATATGTACCTCAGGTATGCCAGTAGCACAAAGTTGCAGAGGAATCCATTATGAAACGACATTCTTTTATGATTTATAGTAAATGATTTAAAAGAGGTTTAATGGAGGCATAACGACCAAGCGAATAACTCTATGACAGAAATTAAAGAACATGTTTTGATAAGCTACAGGAAACACAGTTAGTAAAAAAAAGAAGCTCTTTCCTAATTCGCCATAAAACCTAAACCCATTTAAAAGCCCCCACCTGTGTTACTTTTGTGCTGCGCAACACTGCAGACAGGCTCAATTACACTGTTATTCTTACTTATGTTTCTCTCTCATTCTCTCTCTCGCCCTCTCAATAAAAGAGGCCAATAAATCACTTAGCTGTCTCTGTGGGTTTGGGGTATTGGTGTTGGAGCGAACTGTCCCACCATCCCAGCTGAGTAGACATGGCTCTCAAAGCACCAAAACCTCTCCCCAATTCCCCCTCACTCTCAAAAACCAACATGGTGAAAATTACATTTTGGTTGAAGCGTCTAATAAATCTTTGGCCGAACCTGGCTGGAGATGTGGAAAAAGGCCCTCCATGGCGGGTGCCGTCTCAGTGATGTGGATCCCGCGCTGGGGAAAGGGGAAGCCACATAAGAGGAGGTTTGTGTTAGCACGGGGTAGATGAGGTGCAAGGGGAGTCAGTGGGAGGATTCAAGGCCTAAAACTGCCTGTGGATCCTAGAGACTGATAACTCTAATGTTGAATGTGTGTGTGTGTGTGTAAGGCAGGCAGCTCTTGGGATTCAGATAACAGAGGTCTATTATGACCCAAATCTTCAAAGGCATGTGGAGATGACAATGTGCTATCGTTTCAGACAAGAAGAGAGATCCAAGACACTTATGATGTATAAAGTTAAAAAGTTGGGGAAAAAAACAGTTCAAGCGTTTGTTTTAGCTAAAGCTTGAACTTGTGGCAACTTAAAAAAAATAGAAATACAGAAGTGTTACTTTTAGATTATAACCTTTTATTGTTATTCATAAGAGCCCCCCCTCTGAGCTCGCTCTCTCCAGACGAAAGAAGTCTGAGGCAGAAGCATACCAGCTCATGAAGAACCGTTTTTGGGTGTGTGGTCACTCACCTATAGGTCTTGGCTATTAGCAGTAAGTCGGGGTTTCCGAGTCGCTGCTGCTTGTCCGCTGGTTGATCCCTGGTGGTTTTCCATCTCCGGGGCCTGTTTGACGGGAACAACTTGTGTAATGCCATCAGCAGCCTGTCGAGGCTAATTAAAACACACATCTCCTACAAATCTGCCAGCAATTACTACACCCAGAAACATTTGGTGCCACTCACAAATTTAAGGCAGAAAAAGCTGTGTTTACCGTGCTAGCTTTTCATTTCACTGAGCGTTCCCACAAAACAAATACTGGTTAGAGCCTTGTTTGATACTGCAACGTTCATATTTATTTTGTCATTTAAATGCTGCAAAAATGTAGGCATTGGGAGAAATGATAATGGAATCCAGATTGCTGCTTTATTTAATTTGTAGCTCTGCATGGAGTCATCTCATTTTAGATTATAGCCCTCTGTAAACTGTGCTGCTCGCGTCTCTCAGGGTAATATTGTGTAACAACGTTGTGTCCCAGTCATCTGGATGTGCTTTGCTGTCCTCAACAGAGCACACTCCTTATCTACATCACTCCCAACCCACAAACTCACGATCATGTGGTTCGTCTACTTTGCCCGATGATAAAAAAAAAAACAGCAAAGTGGGTCATTTGTATGCAAATGCAGAGCTGTGAATTTCCAAATCTTTTGCATACCGTTGCTAGCACGCGTGGATGTACATCCATGCAAAAACTCTTTCTCTGACCTCTGACCTTGGATTCCTCAATTGTCTGTTAGCTAATGATCAAAACAGGCACTAATGTCCATAAGAGCTCACCGGCCAGTGTGTTATTAGTGAGAAAGCCTGAAGCATTGGCGCGCATGCACACACACACACACACACACACACACACACACACACGCGCGCGCGCGCACACACACACACACACACACACGCGTGCACATGGACATGTATGCACACACTGGCCATTTATTTGTGTTCTTCTTGTCTTGAATTTGTTTATGTCCTAGTTGTCTTGTGAAGCACTTTGTGAAAGATGCAAACAAGATGCTTTGTAAAAAAAAAATACTTTATACTTTGATTTGATTTGACTTTCACCTTACATAAACCTGCTGTTTCTCAATATCAGATTCAACCAGACATTTCCTGTTTTGCATTTCTCTGGTGTCCGTTTGGCCTTGCGATAGCTGTAACCTACAGCAGACGGACAAACTGCTGTGTTGACTTCTTGTTTGTGCCATGAAAGACCAGTTGAGTGATGAGAGGGGGACACCTGGGAATCTTCTCCAGTTTCTTTTTTCACACACTCCGGCCTGTGCCCTCTCAGATGTCTCCACCTGCGTAAGTGAAGAGATTTGTTCCCAAATGACATATCCACCGTTTGAAAAAAAGGGACACCTACTCTTACAAAATAACAGCAAAAATGAAAACAAATAATGGTACTTTTTAAAGGATAGTAGGTAACTTAAGTCATTGGTTGACAAAACACTTTTAATGACTGGATCAGGATTATAAAATTCAGGTAATTTTTTTTTTCCAAAATATAAATAATTTTAACTTAAACTAAAAGCAGACAGTCGAGGAGATTCAGGGCGAGAAACAACCTCTTCCCTCTACAGGTCACAGTCATGGTAAATCCCCAAATCTGCCAACCACTTTCACTATTTTACCAGCCAACAAGATCGTTAGAACCGAGCAACACCTCCAAGTGATGGCTGGTTACCTGCCAGTGTGGCTGGTAGAGTAGACAAGGTCGCCAGCCTCAGCCAAAATTTACTGGCATTTGGCTGATGGCTGGTGTTAATTTCCCATCCTGGGTGCTTGAAACCTGCTGCAGATTTCATGAGGCTTTCACACATCTGTGAAATGGAAACAGTGAAGTTAGACAACCTGGCTCTGTCCTCCACAGTACATGTCCTGGAACATCCTGATGTCAGGCACTGTAATTTTGGGATATAACGATACCGATACTGAAGGCCTTGGAAAAACCCACCCATGTCTAAAGCATTATTACAGTTAGAGCTTTTCTTTCTCTCTCTATTCTCACAGTTTGCTCCTTCTGCCTCCCTACATTTTGAACCTTTATACAGGCAAGCTTTGCTGAGCACGCATGCTCTTTTTCACCAATTCCCTGCTTCGCATTCATACACTTGTACCCAGTTGTTGTTGAGTGAAGGGAGGTGTTACTCATTCACTTTCCCATCCAGATTTTGCCACCCAGTCTTGGGATTTGATCTTCCAGCGATCTTGCAGTCCTAACTCCAAAAAAACCAAAAAAAACATCTGCTGCTGTAAATCTAGACGCTTAAAGTGGTAATCCTGAAGACCCCGTTTTTTTTGTTTTGTTTGTTTTTTTGACGACATCTTTGATGCTAAGCGCTCATTGCTATGGTGTTTCTGCACTGCACATCAAACAGATACAGTTGATGTTGATGAGTTTCTGTGGTACCGGTCCTTTGTTGTCTGTTCAGCCATGGTGGCTAAAGCTGCTCATGCCAACTAACCAGTTCCTCCTCTATTTATTCCAAACAAACCGCTGTTGCTGCTGCCGGAAACATAAAACATATCACTCCCTGCATGCCAGAGGATTTTTCCAGGAACGACCTAGAACAGAAAATGTAAAAGCTTTTAGCAGCTGAGTAACTTGAATCACTATTGTGTTTTATCAACTGGCAATAGAGAGTGGCAAAACATACATTAATGTGAAAATGTCGTGGATTATTACTTTGACAATAGCAGATACAGGATAGGCCTACTGGCCCCAATTCAAGCTGCGATCACCTGCTGCTGTGTTGGAGCTGTCACTCTGTTCCTGAGCCTGGCCTGGTCTGTCAGCTGTCATCTCCAGCAGTGTTTCTTAAACTATGGGTCAGAACCCATATTCGGTCACAGCGCTGATTCTGGCGTGTCCTCACATGATAGGAGTAGACCACTAGTATTTTTTTGTTGTCTTTCAGTCTGGGTCCCAAGGTAAGATTAAGTTTGCTCAGTTTATTCAGTTTAAGGCCTGATCTCCAGGGCTTTCTTGTTGAAAAAGAGGATGACAGTGTCAGGGCAGAATAAAATGTCCTATATGAAAAATGTTGCTGCCAGGTCTCCTTTGTAAAAGAGACCCTTGATCTCAATGGCAATAAAATAAAATAAAGAAAAAAATATTAGTAAGTAATCTAAATGTATTTAAATTGAACTAAATGTATATCTCACCTGGAGAGGTGAGTGAGATAAGTTAATGTATTTTAAGTTATATAGATATGCCAATATGTCTCTGCACGCATGCCACCAGGAAAACATTTACTATACTTGTACACTTTTATATTTACACTTATTATACCTGGCAGTTAAAGTGACTGTGACTCTGCGAAGGGACAGAAGGGGTATCTGCTACAGTAGGGGGAGCAGTGAGAGAGCATGGGGAGGGTCCCTACGGGCCCCAGAGCAGAGCAGAGGGGCTGGAGGGGGATTAGTGTGGCTGCTGAGGAACACCTGTCTGTCACTGACGGATCCCCTCCTGCCAAGCCCCAGATGGGTCTTGGGAGCGCTGGGCCCCACCATAACTTCCTCCTTCCTCCTGCCCCCGCCCTCCTCCCCATTAACGCTAATGTTTTTTCTGTCTTAACCCTCTTCCCCCGTATTCCCTTACCCTGCGTGTCTGGCATTCTGTAGGGGGCTTGGTGGTGGCGGAGGTGGTGGTGGTGGTGGTGGAGGAGGGTGCGGAGGGGGAAAGAGGGGCTGGGAGGGCCTGGTTGGACGGCCAGCTGTGTGCCAGCTGTGTGCCAGCGGAACGTTGAGTGGCGTGGAGAAAGGCCCATTATCTCCCACACGCACACACCCTCTCTCTCGCCTTTCACACCCCGAACCCCGGCCCTGCGAAATCAGGCAGACAGATTCTGCAAAAACCATCACTCCTCCTTATACATGCACATGCCCCCCCTCCACCTTGCACACACCCACTCACATCCACACACACACACACACACAAGCTCTTTTCCTTTCTCTGCCCCCACCTTCACACACACACACACACACACACACAGATGCACAGAAGGCCTGAGCGCTTCCATGCCATCCTCTATGTGTCACTGCCTCTGACACACACAGGACTAAACAAGTCATTAGAGCATGGGTTGGATGATCCATACACGCAGTCTTATCTGTCTGCTCTCAGTCAGCCTGCCTATTGCACAGCGGTTGGACGCCTCTCACTGCTGGTAGGATATGAGCAATTAGCAAGAAAGACCTTTTAGCTCTGCCAGCTGATTTGCAGCCAGCTTTTGCATATGCCTGTAATTCACTCTGACATTTCGTCTCCTCACTTGTCACAGGCTTTATTGTGTATTACCACAATATAAACAATAATGATGAAGTAATAATCAAATCGGAGGCAATATAATCATTTTGTTTTCCCCCCCGCGCCAATGTCCACTGGTTGAACCTGTGGGAGACAGCTGATAAGTGAGAGGGCTTGTACGGAGTGGAGGTCTCTGGAGAGAGAGGGGGGGGGGGGAGTCTTCCCAAGTCAGCCCGGGGGAAATGGATGACAGTTACACCGCCCTCCGGCCAATTAACTGTCATTCCAGCTGTTGGTTTAACTTGCTGACCTTACCTCTTCTCTGCTGTTTGTCTTATCATTTCCGGAAAGGAGGACCTCATCTGTGTATGTAAAGTGGACCGGTGACCTTCAGCGAAGGAGAGCAAAGGTCACAGTTCATCCGCTGTGTATTTCGTTAGCGCGCGGCAAATATGCCGAGGAGCCTTCTGGGAATTTGGGGGCGTAGAGAGGAGGAGAGAAGTCCTGTGGGATTCAAAGAGAGCTATCTGTTATTACTTGCAATTACTCCCCAATCTCCCGCTCTATCTACCTGTAAAATGACATTAGACATGCCTGTTCTCATGGTCTTTCACAGATGAAGGCTGAGCTACTCGGTGATGAGGGTCCCACGGGAGCTCGGGGTCCAAACTCCTTGCCCTCGAGTCATCAGCTAACCGAGCGTATTCACAGATCTCAGGGAGCAAAGCTAATTTCTTTAAGAAATGCACAATCTTTTTGTCTTTGAGAGGAAGCATGGACATTAGTAGGAGGAAACTGAATGCGGCTGCCATGTTTGTCCCAGTGTGTGTGAGTGTTACGTGGGAGTGTGTGAATAGGGGTACAGTTCCAGTGAGCGCTGCTGTCTTAGCATGACAACAGAAAGGGGCGGCTTGTACTGCCCCCTCCGCGTGGGGAGACAGTGACACAGTGCCCACCCCTCTCTGTTTGTGAGAGCGCCACTTCATTGTGCCCAGTCTCCTCCGAGAGACAAAACCCAGAAAGCCTACTCAGCTGGAGGTGGCAGGGAGCATTCACGCCGAGCGCTCGGCTCGCCCATGCACTTCTATGCCCTACATCCCACAAGAACCCACTTCCTACTTCCTGTCCCGTCCCTGACAAGAGACAAGCAGAAGGTGTGACTGTATATTATCTAGAGTGAAAAGGCCTGTCTAGATGGCATTAGGATTACCATGGGAGGTCTGGTGATTGCTACCCCCAGTAAAAATGTTGGCTGAAATGACTACTGTATTTTGAGTTACAGTACCTCAGAGGGTAATTTTAATCCCGTCCAGATCAACATATTGTCTACTGTCCATAGTATGTCTTGCACTGTCCCTTTATACTGTATGTGAGGTCCTGTTTTCCTTGTACCATGTGTGACAGTATGTACTCTAAAATCTGGCAATGTCACCAGAACAAATTCATGTACTTTGCAAAGTTGATGCCGGTTCTGAATCTGAACTATCATCTCCAAATGTGCACAATGATGTCTTATGACAGCTTGTCGTGACTGGATGACGGAAATTTCCTAGCCGTAGATGAGAGAAAGTTTACTGAGAATAGAATTTGGCTCAACAATCCTCCTTCAGCATGCTTTGAGTTTGCTCATTATACACAAGGCACCAATCTGTCCTTATGCCACTGTTGAATCACTCTGTTGCCCACCCTTTCATTCTCCAATAAACACTAACAAAACAGATGCATGCATGAATGCACACACATGCACGCACGCACACACACACCCATGCACATGCACACGCACAATGTTGGTTGCATAGCTCTCACCCTTGCTCATTTGCATGGCAATGCCATTATCTGGCTGTGAGGTGTCACGCTGGAGTGGCTGACAATGTGCCTGACAACAAGTTTATCTAAGCACAAAGAAAAGTTGGGAAGAATGGAGTACTTTCTCTGCCTCCTCTCTTCCTCTGGCTTTAGCATACATACTTTTAAACTCCCCGTGGACTACTAGGGAGCATGTCACCCAGCCACATCCTGCATGATAGACTGGCAAATCCATTATTTATACCCCTAATAAAACCCCTGGTAAACACTTTGTATAAACATATATTGACTGTTTTAGGACTGTGCCTCTGTTTCTCTCTCTCTGTCTTTCTTTCCCTCTCTCTCTGTCTCTAACTCTCCTTTGCTTTCTCTCCCTTTTTCTTACGCTATCTATTACTTATTATGAAATGTGTTTATTTTTACTAAATCCACTGTAAATTACTGTAACTAAATGTGCTGCCGCTGTCTTGGCCAGGTCTCCCCAGGAAACGAGATCCGTGTTCTCAGCGGGACTAACCTGGTTAAATAAAAGTAAAAATACAAAGGTTGGACTGCTTGTCAGTATTCATTAATGGCAGCGGATATTGGATTCTATGCAGACACATTACTGCAGACTTTCAGGCATGGCAGAGTGTGGAGTCTCTTGGCTGAATTGAAGCGAATCAATAGCCAGGTTTACAACTTAGACGCTGGTAGGCATCATCATTACACAGCGAAGGCCTCTCACCTGCCGTTATCGACCTCCCTCTCAGGTTTACAGCAGCGGCGAGCAACACTTGGCTTGTCGGGTGATGTCATCTATGGTTGTGTGTGTGTGAGTGAGTGTGTATGTGTGTATGTCTGGGTCGCTCCGGCAAAGCAAACAGAACCTGTCTGGGTCACGCGGTAATGCGGTGGGACGTGAATAGCCCTATCTGTGGTATCCGTGTTTGAATAAATCACTTGCGGTGGTGTATTGCAAAATACAGCACGGTGATAAGTTGGAGCTGCCGTGTCCAGCGCTGGTAAAGTCTCTGTTGTTTCTGTGTCGTGCTGATAAGCGGGCTCAGCGCTGGGTGGCTAAACAATTTCCTGGTACACAGTTTACCCCTATACCTAACACCGTGCCAGTTCTTAAGAACAATGATTAGCCAGTGAGCTGTTTGGACACACATACCTGCCGCATGGAAGCTCGGCCTCATGTACCCAAACACACATGCACACACATAACACTGACTGGTAGACACACGTGCACACAGGAATGCATATGTACATTTTTTGTATATTTCACATTTTTGAAAGTCTTATCTGTGGCAACTTACAATGAGTACAGCAGTTGTGTAAGGTTAAATTCCTAGATCAATAACATTACAAGCAACCAAGAGTAAGGAGGTCGAGGGGCAAAGTACCCTTTGACTGTACAAAGTTTATGTAAGACAGAGAAGTGCTAGGAAAGAGGTGGAGGAGTTTTTGAACATTCACATTCACATGCCGATACGCATGTGGACGCACACATGCTCACAGACGTATAAGCAAGCACAGAGACAGACACACACTCACACTGTGCTGTATCACAATGCAAGACAACAGGTGCAGAGCCATATAATCATCACTTAGTTTCTGATATATGGCCTATTAAAAATGTTTCATGGGTATTGAGTCATTTTCATTTAGCTGTAAACTCTGAGTAGGACTCCAAATCAATCCTGCCTCCCAAATTACCCAGGAGAGACCTCAGTGAGTTGAAGACAATAGACTTTTTAAAGAGTTTCATATTGGCAGTATGCGGGCACAAAAGCAAAAATAGCTCACATTTTTTTCTAAGAGCGTATATAAAAAAAAAAAAAAAAGAAACCTCTTATCTCCGGTGTGCTGCGCTGATAGGGAGGTGATGGATATAGCCAGTTGGAGGTTGTGAAAATGAACTCAAATGTGGATCAAAGAGAGGGAGAGCACCAGTGATCATCGTTAGACTTCCTGCACACACACACCCCACACCCCCACTCTGCCCTCCTTTACATTACCATTATTAAAAAGGAGAGGACTCTCTTAATAAAGTCTATTAATCACACCGGGGGAGTCGGTTCATCGGTTCACCCTCTCGCGAGGGTCTCTAATCAATCAAGCACGCCGGTAATGTATTCATGGGAGATGTAAGAAAGGACTTGTTTGACAGTGTTCCAAGGAGGAAGAATTTATTAAGTCCCCTTCACCAGCCAGCCAATCCTGAAGAGTCACGAATACACCCCCGCCCAGCCCCACCCTTGTCCTCTCCGCCGGGCGCTGTGAATAAAAGGGCCTTCATAATGTATGAAGTCTGTACAAATATTGGAAACGTCCAAAATATGTCCTCTCATTAACAGCGATGAGTGAAAGCCGGAGTATTGGCATTTGTCAGATGTGCTCGGAGTGTAAAGGCACTGTTGTACAAGGCCTCTGCTGTGTCGGGTGATGTAGAGACATCACTCTCCTGCGATCCTCTCAAAAGCAGGAGAAAATGTGTCTTATTAGTTCACACGCGGCGGCGAAATTCTGTGCTACACCGCTGACTAATGTACAAAGCTGAGAAAGCGCAGGGCGGATGGTTTGCTGGGCCTCTGTTAGTGACGTGGGAGCGGAGAGGGTGCGGAGAGGGGACGTCAGGCTGGTAAAATCGTGCAGCTGTTCGAAGCAGCTATGAGGCCAGCCATTTTACAAACCCACCCTCTGCTCATCTCCTCAGCCAAACGCTTTATAGGCACTGACTGACACGGCAAAGGAGCGAGGGAATGCGGCTCAGAATGCTGCCCCAGAAACTAGTTAAAAACGCAAGGTTCCTGTAATTTTCTTTTACGCTCATTTTAAATGAATATTTACAAACGGCGACATTAACTACTATATTGTGCGAGGAAAAGAAGAAAAGTGAGGAACATACACATATAATGGGGCCGAACCATGTTTTATAGGGGAGGGCGCATAAAAAGCCCTTATTGCCTCTGCTTTGTCCTGAGGAAGAACTGAAAGAGAGCTGTGCTCGGCTTCAAAGCTGCATTTCCATAATTGCCCTGTAACTCGGGCCTGTCTGAGGGATGAATCTGAAGGGGGCTGAGAAAAGCACAATCTTTCAGCTGGGTGAACGGCAAAAGCCCCAACGCCTCTCCCTCTGTCCGCCTGTCGCCCCCTTCCCCACTTGTTGCCTTTCGGATTCAGTGAAAGAATTCCTCTCTCTAACCTCCATCAACAATAGGCATGAAATCAGTGCCCTCCCTCTCTCCCGCTTCGGCCCCAGAGAATGTCACTCCTTCTGGGCCTTTTGTCCTTTGCTCAGCCCAGGGAAACACAACAACCCCTCTCTCACTCTCCCCGCTCCCTGGCTATTCTTTAACATGTTGCTGCACTTTCACTTACATTCTCAATAATGAATGCGCCATAAAACATGCAGGAGACACAGAAGTCGCATATCTTTGGCAGGGGTAAAATGGAGCCCACACCGCCCCCCCCCCCCCCCCGCCCCCCTCTCTCTCTTTTCAGCTCCGGAGTGTAACCGCTGTAACAAGTAGTAGTGGAGTGCTGCGGCCTGTAAGCCTGTGTATGGAGGTATGTAGTGTGTGGGACATGTGTTCCTGAGAGCAGATCCCCGCTCCTCCTGCGGTCAGCGAACACGCAGGCCGAGCGCTCGCAAAACAGGGCAGCCCCTCTCCTGGCCCGGGTGAGCGCTGGGTGGGGGCACGGTCGACAGTGGCTCATAAAAGGATTAGCCCGCCGCACAAAGACAGTGGGCCGCTTCAAAGCCTGACTAGGTCCACAAAGGAGGTGACATTTGTCTGTCTCGGTGGCAGGAGGGGGTGTGTCGGAGCGGTGCGGGCTGGGGGCGGGAGGTGGAGGTGGCAGTGGTGGAGGTGGCGGTGGTGGTGGTGGGGCTACAATGACAGAAGGGGTGGATGAGGTGAAAACACAAGGCTGACCCTCTTTATTTGGAGCGGCCTCCTCTTTCACTGGGCACCTCTGGCCCCCTCCAATGGGCCGCTCTAGTGTTTATTTACTCCACGGTTTCTCCCCATTCACACGGGCCTCTGATGGCTCCATTGGCCAGACCCTTCCAGCCGCCTGGCACCGCCGTCCACCTCCTCCCGGATCAATGAGCGCCTCGAAAGACAGATTAGATTCCCTTTTAATGATTCCATCTTTCTCGGATTTTTCCCCCTTCCGAATGGCTATTTAACAGTGCCTTCCTCTTTTTGCCATGCTCTTCTGTCGTGGCGTATTGACGGGGGAAGTGAACGGCTCATGACAACATAAGCAATGTGATTAGCAGGAGACTGAAATGCCATTTATTTGCACTGTGTCAAAGGGATGTGTGTTTCCCACACCCTTAAGGCTGCAGAACTACCCATTAATTTGTGAATAATTACAAGAGAGTCTGAGCGCTATTACCGAGAATATATTGCTTTAATGTGGTATATCTGAATCTGATAAATCCATGATGTCAGATCTTGCTTATTTTGTAGAATTTCTTCTGCTAAGCCTCTAGAAAGCATGCCCCTAATACTCTTAGCTCCCTGTTTTGTCTTATTTTATTTTCTTGCAGTCTATTGTCGAGCATTTGTCCCTGTGTTATTTAGGCACTTGAGTAGCCTACTACAGCACTACAGTATGCCCCGCAGACTCTCAGCGTTTAACACAGCCTGGACCTTAGAAATAAGAAGAGGAGTCAATGTTGATTATTGCTCATTAGCCAGGAGAACATCCACTTAACGTGCGAGGAAATGAGTGACACATCATGCCCCGCTGGAAATGGTCCCTGTGTAGCTCAGAGCGAAATGTTAGCTAATGCATTCCATTTGCTCTTTGCAACCGGGAGCAGGTTGGACACGTATGGCGACATAAGCAGGCGTGATTACTTTGTTTCTGCCGAGGCATTTTAATCCCTAATTTCATGCACTGATCAGAGGAGAGGCCCTGAGCTCTAGACGCGATCACTATCCCTTCAGTAGCATTTCAATTGAATCCTCATGATCAAGAGGGGGTTGTTCTGGGCCCCTCAGGAACAAACATCCTGTGAACAGTGAGGAAATAAGCATCAATATTTATGATAAGGTTGGGCGTGCGCACATGCAGCTATGCTGTCCTGGCTGTAGCAAAATTAGGTCTAAAATTGTAAGCAGGGATGCAATGGAGGGTAAAACCAACTAAACTCAGTGTACCCACTTTTTATAAATTTGTGGAATAGAGTTTGTCACCTTTTTAGCCTGGCATAAAACTTTATAATATAAATTCATAATATGCTCCATAGAAAGAAGTATCAAACTGATATAGGTATTATGAGGTTGGATAGTCTTTTAAGGGGGGAAAGCATAAATTAATGCTTTTCTGGAAATATAATTGACTTTTATTTATATTGGTGGTTGTGTGCCCTTTCAAATGATCACTGACTGGAGCTCAGAGTTTACCCACCTTTTTATTTACCATTACATCATTGATTGTAAAGCTTTCAAAAAGCATTACATATTCAAAATGAGACATATGGAGGATCTTTTTCCGTTTTGATTCCGGAGCCAGTTTTTGTATATTTGTTTCGGTTCCTTGGGTTGCTTTGTAACAGTTTGTAACATTTTGATATGGACAGCTCGTTTTCTTTTGTACTGTATAATTATGGGTCATCAGTGTTAGTGTAGCGGAATGTTGGTCATTCAAAAATACTACTTCCTCCGCCAAAAGGAAGTGGGCACAAACCTGAAAAAAAAAACAAAAAAACGATGACATCAATCAGTGTCACAACTGGCCGCTGCCACTTATGAATATGCATTGCGCAGTTAGATAGAAGGCTCTCGAGGAGGATAATTGATTAGACAGGAAGGCAACATGGTGAGAGGAGCTCCAAAAGGCTCCGCAGCGTTTCCCTCGGCTGGGCTGGCTCTCTTTAAAGCAGATCCTAAACCTAGAGAGAATACGGCTTGAGAGAAACAACGCTTTTCATCTGCTTTGCGGCCCTGAATCTGAGACATTAAAAGATATTGTGCTCGTTGACCAACAGTCTAGTCGCGGGATGAGTGACAGATTGTGTTTCTTGAAAATGAAAGAGGCAATCACATAAATCCAAGGCCTTGAAAAAAAAAGATTAAAAAAAAAAAATTCAAATAAAAACACGAAATTAATAATTAATGATTTACATATAAACGAAAACGAAGGCCTATTGAATGATTTTAATTTTTTTTATTTTTTGTTTTTTTTGAGTAAGTTAGACAATCAAAGTTTCTCTCCTCAAATGGATTTTTGTCACATTTCAAATGAGACGAAAAAATTAAATTTGCATTACTAACAAATCCATGTCTCCTACGGCTCTTTCAAAGCGTGGAGATGTTTTGTGATGTCGGTGAAATTTGATAGGATTTTTGACTGCATTTTTCCTTTGCTGTTTTTTTTTTATTCTTAAATTTAGGGAGGTTTTATTTTGTCTCATCTAATTTCAAACAGAAGTAAAATGACTGAAGGCGTTTTCAAGGGAGATTTAGAAGTCCTGCAATGTGATCTTCAAGTCTAGCTATAATAGATTTTTCAAATACTTCAGCTACAGACCAAAAGACAAGACGATTGATTGTTCCAATCAATTTTGTTTTGTGTGTCCTTTTTGTAAATATTTTGTTTAGGTTTATTCCAGGTTTTTTTCCATGTGATCTCAGTTGAAAACGCGAATTCACCATTAAATGTTTCTGAAAGTGTAGACTAATTAAGAATTTTAATGCTTGTATTTGATAAGCAAAACATTTTTTTACACCTAAAAAAACCCACATCAACTGATTCACTTTGAAGTGTGTGCCGCGTGTGTACGCCATGAAATTACCAGATAAAGCCTTAATTTATGTTGAAAACATGTTTGAATACGCATTATATTATGACAGATTTATGAGGCAAAATGTTGTGATCGAATTGTATATTACAAATGATGGATACATGGGCCAAAAAACCCAAACTGCATTAGAATAATCTGTGTGTGTTGGCACCAGAACATGGCCGACTCGAAGTGACTGTAGAGGGAGCTCCAACACTAAGTTTACATAAACTTCCTCTGATAAGAGCTCCTGCACATGCAAATGATCACATCACAGACAAACAAAATAAATGGTGTTGGGCTATTTCGAAATGCGGCGGCGATGTATTACAATTAGAGCAAAGAGCAGCGTTACCTGAGCAAAATGTATGATACATGTGAAGACCAAAAGCATTGCAAATAGCCCATGGTGAGATCAGGGGGCTGCACTGCACACCCAAAATCCATCCTTCAGATACACTCAACCACTCTGACCGAGCACCAGCGATCCTCCGACAGTAATTCATTACCTAAATTCTCTTTATATACCGTACAATTTCAGAGGAAAATTAATGAAAGAATTATTCATTTTAATGCGACTGCTACGCCTCTGTAAGGATAATCCCACAACATTAATATCCAAATGTACGCCGCAATACTGGCTAATTAGCCCTAAGTCCCTCCACTATAAAAGTACACTAAATCCCTCTCGAATATTTACTTATCGCTGCCACGTAGAATGAAGTCTGTGCCTTAGGCCGTCCACTAACACACAGACAAAAACCAAAGCAATGCAATTCAAGCTGCAGTGCACAATAACAAGCACCATCATTATTCTCCATGAGTAAAGCAGTTCTCAAAATACCTCGGCCAAAAATCACCAATTTCTTAAAGTTGCAGCAGTTCATTTATTAGCCAAAATATAGACTTTCTTGTACAATTTGGTTCACAAGTATGTACATTTTCTTAACTTTATATACAAAACATTTGAACATCAAATCCTCACAGAACTTACAAAAAAGAAAAGAAAAAAACCTCACAGACTACAGGTTCATACATTATTACATTAGCAGTTTTACACAGGACATGCTTACAATGTAAGTATACAGAGATGTATTATTCTTATTTTACATTCCATACAACATATTCAAATGAAATAATAAGAAAAAAAGGGGGGAGGGAGGGGGCTATGAAGAGGAGAGAGCCGAAAGAGCCACCCCTGCTTCTAGTTGGTTCTGAGGCCTGAAACACACGGGTGATAAAGAAATAAGAAAAATGTAGTAATCTAAAAAAACAAAAAACAAAAACAACTAATAATAGCCTCATGAAGAGCTAAAACACAAAGTGATATAAAAGTGACGATTGCCTTTCATAAAACGAGCCTGTGGTGAATTTGAATTGAGCTCATTTGCATGACCAAACATGTAAATAGCATAGGCCTTGACGAAATAACACAAACGCACACAGGGATCCCAAAAAAATCACGTCTTAAACGCAGGAATAAATGCTAATTTGAATAAATATCGCGTTTCAAAAATAAAATGTGATATGGCATCAAAAAGAAAATTCCCAAATGGCATAAAATGACAGCCTCTTACCGTCTTTGAACTGGGTGGAAAGCTGTTTTTAACAACTTTTTCTCTGCTTCCAAGGCACTAGATCTCTCTGAAATAGTGGCAACGAAAAACAATAAAAAGGACATTAATTTAACTGCCTAATTATGAGAACAAATCGTGGATTTCAGTGAGTTTTGGTGTTGAAAATAGGTTGGCTTGAGAGCTCAGTGTAAGCCAGTAGGCAAATACAAGCACATGGGCCTTCAATATCAAAAGGTGTAACAATACCAAATGAAAGGAGGGAGAGTATCACAAAATTCAAGAACAGTTTTCACCCAATCCAACAACATTTTTTTTTTTAAAACGCACTCTGGTCAGCACTTATTTCCAAAAACCTCTGTCGGACCCGGCTCATTTCAAAGCATTTTTCACACACACACTCACACACTCTCTCTCTCTCTCTCTCTCTCTCTCTCTCTCTCTCTCTCTCACACACACACACACACACACACACCTATAACACTGAAACACACTATATGCTCATCTGTGTGGCCTCAAAAAGTATACGTCCATGAACAGGCAAAAAGGGCAAAGAAGATCTGAAATAATAGAAATGAATGGTGGGCAATGGACTATAGTTTCTTTCTTTCCTTTTTTTGTTTGTTATTTATACATGCGCGTCTCAGTGTCGGGGACATGTACCTGTGACTGGTGTCTCTGAACTATGACTCTTGTCCTCCGTTTGCCTGCTGCTGTAGAGGGCCAGGCCGGTGGCAGTGGCCTGGTTTGCCAGTCCCAGGTAATGGTTGGAGTTCAGTAAAGCCAGCTGATGGGCCGAAAAGGCTCGGTTCGTCCAGTTCTGGATTTTCCCAACGGGACAAGAAGAGATGAGTCTGTGCGGGGTGATGATGGTCTGGGCGGCCGGCCCTGCGGAGTTGCCGCCGTTCATTTGTGGAGATTTGCGCGGATTGTCAGGGGCCGTGGCTGTCTCTGCCAAAGACCAGATCTTTGGCTTTTGGGCCGGGGCAGGGTTGTTTTCTGAGGGCGGAGAGCCAGCGGACACCGGGTTCAGCTTCAGCTGCTCCCCGTTGGCCTGGGACGCTTTAATTTCTAAAGAGGAGTGATGGTGGTGGCTGTGATGGTGGTGGTGGTGGTGGTGGTTGTGGAAGTGCTCGCCTCCTCTCTCCATGTCTTTACCCTCTTTCCCTACCGCCTTTAGAAACCTCTGGTCGGGCCCTTGTAAATCCTCATAGCCGTCAGAAATCTCAGAGTCACTCCTCCCGTCTAGTTTCATGTCTGAATGCAGGTCGTCCTGGTCGTCCAAGTCGTCCTTGTTCTCGATATTCTCCGTGTCGATGTTCTCCAAGTCGATCTCCTCCTCGTCCTCCCTCTTGTCCCCCTCGTCCCCCTCGTGATCGCTGGTGTAAACATTTCCCTCCTCGTCGGTGCGGCTCCGGGGGGTCCAGGTCATCTTGTTCTCCTTCTTTAGCCTCCTCCTGGCGTTGGCGAACCAGGTGGACACTTGGGTGAGGGTCATTTTGGTGATGATGGCCAGCATGATCTTCTCGCCCTTGGTGGGGTAGGGGTTCTTGCGGTGCTCGCTGAGCCAGGCCTTCAGGGTGCTGGTACTCTCCCTGGTGGCGTTTTTGGGTCTGGACGGGTCACCGAACTGATACTGGCCATATGGGTAAAAAGCAGGGTGATGGTGCGCGAACCCCGGGTGCTGGACACCGGGACTGTCTTTCAGCTCATACTGAGCACCCTGAAAGGACAAAGAATGGAGAGAGAGGGATATGTTAGACATGGTGAAATATTCATGGTGAAGGATACTTTTGCAAGGGGAATTCGACTGAATGATAAATATAATAGTATCCCCACAATATGAAATGTGATATGCAGTATAATGCAACCATACAACAATGAGATTATTATTATAGCCTGACGTAAACACAATAATAAAATAAGAAAGTTATTATTATTATTATAAGGTAAATCGATATTTTTGTCCTGTGAGCAGCACCACCGAATGAAAAATGGAAATCTTTACATTTTTCTTCAATCGAAACAATTACAATGTAGATCACAGGACTGCAAAACAGGTTGCTTTCTTCTTTTTTTTTTTACACTTAACCCACCTGACTGTGCGTCTAAACCTCCTACAGCACATTGCATCACTTTATTACTTTATTAACCGCCGTGTTTTCAATTTATACATTTTTAGAGGGCTAACAATAAGCCTAAACTAGGCTACATTTTGTTCTTCTGTTACTTTTTGCCCACTTTTAACTAATTTTTCACAAAAGAATCAACGACAAAGTTCACCAGTGCGCTCTCGAAGTTTAGACAGAAATGGAGTTCCGTGTCCCACCTACAGCCATATCGCTTCTTTCTTTTCTTTTCTTTTTTATTTACTTCAACATATGAGTTATAAGAGACGGCAAAGGCACTCACCAATTGATTGAAAATTGATATATCGTTTGAGTAGGGCAGAAATGCTCCATAGCCCTGTGCTGCTGCGGCGAAAGGAGATCCATACATAGTGGAGAGCACATTGGAGAGTGCGCCGGACGGACTCAGCTCTGTCCCGGCCCGGGCATTGGCGGCGATCCCCTGGCGCTCCGGCGGGTATATCGGTCGGATGTACTGATATCCCAGCTGAGGGAAAGACATGGTTGTAGGAAAAGGGAAAAAAAGTCTGCTGCAATCACACAAAGCAAGGGAATCGCCTCGATATCCACTTTTACAGTGTGCGCAACAAAAGGTGCAAGCAAGGGAAGTCTATATTTCCTCGGGAACAGCCAGTGTAAACGATCCGGTTGCGCCCCTTATTTCTTCTTCTTCTTCTTCTTTCCACCCTCACTTCCCTATTGATCTGGATGGACTAAGGTCAGGTCCTTACAGATTGCCTTAGATTATTGGGACTCCCTTGCTCAGATTGACATTTCTAGTCGTTTAGAAGCCCCTCCTATTTCTCAAATCTCACCCCTCTCACACACACCACACACACCACAGCGCTCTCTCTCTCTCTCTCTCTCCCTCTCTCTCTCCCTCTCTCTCTCTCTCTCTCTCTCTCTCTCTCTCTCTCTCTCTCTCTCTCTCTCTCTCTCTCCTGTGTTTCTCTCTCACTCTCTGTGTCTCTCTCCCTCTCTTGGATAAGTGCACTGACGTTGCGAGCTCTTATTTGAATGGGGTTTCAAATCTCATTTTATGGCTCGCCAATCATTTCATTTGTTATTTGTTCGCCTCAGCCCTACCCCCCATTTTTAACGCTAATTCACAATTTGTGGTCATTTGCACAAACAGTAAATATTTCAGTGTCGTTGACTGATTAACTTTGCGTCTGCAGTTTGTTTTTTTTAAATACACAAATACAGAGGAAAGTTGTCTTTGTTGAACAAAACTTGGAGTCTCGCCTACATGGCCCCGTATTAAACGGGACATCGGTTAAAAAAAAGTAAATTAAATAAATTGGGGGGTAGAAACTGAGGGAAAACCGAATTAAAGTCAGTTTACCCTCCTTTTTATTTACGGAGCAGAGTTTGTAAATTGGCATAAATCTTAACATAAATTCACAGCAAAGATCTTAACTGATGTAGCCTCCATCAAAAGCAAAAATTTATGTTTTTCTGAAAATGTAAATTATTTTTTTTGTTTCTATTCGAGGTTATGTTGCCTTATAATGATCCCCGACTGCAGGTTATATATTTTTTTTTTTTTACCACTACTTCACTGGGTGCAAGCTGTGTTTTCTTACACGGTTTTGAGGTGTTATGGGCCTTGGTGGCAGGCGAATCGGAGTCAATTCATTCTTTAATTGGAGACATCAAACGGGTCGCATGTAGCCACTTGACATCAAAGAGGGAGCTGATGATAAGCGCCCTCACTGTTAATGAATTCAAAGTGTAAAGTACTAACAATGACAGCGATAAGTAATAAACATTAGAGTGGATTGGGCTGGAAATATGTTTATTCTGGGAAACAACACTCTGAGGGTAAAATTAAGATTCCAATACGTAGCAAGAGTAGAAAAACATCAATGTCAACATTATCATCAACAACACACAACATATAATAATAATAATAATAATAATAATAATAATAATAATAATAATAATAATGCCTCTTTGCGAAATAAACAAATTGTCCGCTATAAAGCATAAAATAGAAGTGTCAACAACTGATTTTCTATTTTTTTAAATAAAGGCTTTTATTCCAGAAAAACATGATAAACTATCATCCGGACAGACTGGGGCACCTTTAAGAAATCCATCTGATGAATTTTGATTTAACCTGATGTTTCTTGTAAATAATACGGCTTAAAAACAAAGCAAGGGAGTCAGAATTGAAATTCCATGAATCAATATATAAAAATGTGTACGGGACATCCATAATCGCATTACAACCCGACTTTGTACCATCATCTGTTTTGTTAATCGTTTGCAAAACAACTGCAGGGGTTGAATTATTTATTTCACGCACTTTATTTGAATATGGTATAAGTCTTAACGCAATATTGATAGCGAGATGAAATCTCATCAATCTCAGTTTAGTTTTGATGATGCGATCCGGGTTTCCAAGAACTATGAACTTGTATAAACCTTTAATCTTCTTTTGGAGCTGATAGTTATCATTGTCTGGGAGGGATAATAGCAGCTATAATTTCTCATATAGAGCGACCCATAAGGATACGCCTTGTTTCTGTAAAACTCTGTCCTGAATCTGTGTGTGTTCTCCACCGACATCCACCCCAACCCGGATTATGGGGTTATTAATTACAGCGGCTTGCTGATGCCATCCGACCGGAATGGTAATCACTACATAGCAGTCAATAGCACGCTCACACTTAACACACACACATACACACACAAACGCACGCACGCACGCACGCACGCACCCACACACACTTACGCTCTCTCTCTCTCTCTCTCTCTCTCTCTCTCTCTCTCTCGCTCGCTCTCTCTCTCTCTGACTCCAAAACACACACACACACACACACACACACACACACACACACACACACACACACGCACACACACACACCGACCTGCAAACTGAACAGGGGGTCCAGACAGTCAAGTGGGGGTGGTTGGGAGATAAGTGGATGGAATTTGACATTTGGATACAGAGCAGCATAATAAGTGTTGGGGCTACTGACAAAAAAAGAGAAGTTAAAGTATTAAACCCTGTTGCAAACAGACCCACGCTGCAGAAACAGAGAAGCAGAGTCAGAGAGAGAGAGAGGAGAGAGAGAGGGAGAGAGAGAGAGAGAGAGAGGAGAGAGAGATGAGAGAGACGAGAGGAGAGAGAGAGAGAGAAGCAGCCAGACGACGTGGCTGGGCCGTAATAAACGCTCAAGTTGGGAGGTGTGAATATAAATCTGGGAGTCCAGCGAGGTGTCTGCCTGGTCGTGTCCGCTCAGCAGCGCTCCGAGTCCGGATTGACACGTGTCTCCTCCCCTGGGACCACTTCGGGACCTGTCCCCCCCCCCCCCCCCCCCCCCCCCCCCCCCCCCCCCCCCCCCCCCCCCCCCACCTCCCACCCCGTGGATTGCCTCTGATTTATTGCCTCAATCAAACACACCACGCACTAACTTAACACTTTCACCAGCGACCCGGGAAAAACTGGCACAGCCATAAAAGCATTAAGACACCTCTGCTCTCTCTCCTAGAGTCTCCGTAAACTGCCCTCTGCTTGACTTCCGCATAGGCAAGCCGCTCGTACACACACACACACACACACACACACACACACACACACACACACACACACACACACACCTACACACACACACACACACACACACACACACACACACACACACGGAAATATGAATCCAGCACAGCAAACCCTAAGGGCACTGTAGCATAAAAGCACAGTTAATAATGCTGTCATTATTAGGCTATTATTATTATTATTATTATTATTATTATTATTATTATTATTAGGCCTATTATTATTGTTATTATTATTGATTATTATTATCATTATTATTATTATTATTATGATCCCCATTATTATTTTCATACAAATAGCATTGATACTACTACTAATACTACTACTAATAATACATCTTTATAGATTAAAATTACTTTTTTAATTCCTGTGAAAGAGTGCTGGAAGCGCGCTGGAGCCAATTTAATGTGTAGGTGCTGTAAAAAGAGGGCAATCATACACGAGTGACTTGAGGGCTGTTTTGTAGAGAGCTCTTTGACGGTAATTATGCAGATGACACAATTTCACATTCTCATAAGCAAACATACACGGCCTATCGCTCAACAGTAGTTCCTTATGCAATACACAGGGCACCAGCGACACGTCGCAAATGATGAACCGAGGCTCTGCAAAACAGGCGAGATCAAAGGCTTCAAACAGAGGCACTTCAAATTACACATTTGGATCTTTTCCATAACGCCCAGGCGACAGAAAACAACCGAACACATTTCTTATCACACATGGAATCACTTTTAAAGGAGCCCTCTCTGATCAACATCGGTTAATTACGGTGACGAATGAGGATTTGAAAAGAAAACGCAATTAATGACCCTTGGATGTTTGTGGTTTGCAGTCTGTGTGTGTGTGTGTGTGTGTGTGTATGTGTGTGTGGGAGGGAGAGAGAGAGAGAGAGAGAGAGAGAGAGAGAGAGAGAGAGAGAGAGAGGAGAGAGAGAGAGAGAGAGAGAGAGAGAGAGATTTCTGGACTGGCTTGACAAACAAGCTTCCATATTGTTAGGCTATTTCTTGAAGGGAGACCTTAGTAAAAACCCAGCAGCTTGCAGTTTGTTTAGCCTACCCGGACTTTCTCATCTTAGGTTTTATGAACAGAAACTGTTGTAAAGATTATATACGGGGCGGCCTGAACTCATTTAGAACTATTATTTACTTTTACTATATAACCTATATTTCTGATCAAGAAAAGCGATTGGTCAGTTGAATGATTTTATAGGCTAGAATACATCAGAATGAGGAAACAAAATGATGAAACACAGAGGAACAATTCCCCGTGCAATTCATAAAATGTCTCTTATTATGAGCCTACCTTATTACACAGCAATTGTTGTTATAGCTGCAGTGTTGGAAATATATGTGGTTTTATTAATCAGAAACATTCCTCGGTGGGTTCAAACTTAACTCGGTGAGTAACCTAAAAACTAACTGTGCAACGTATTTGATCTCCAAATATGCTCTTTCAAACTCATGTCCCATTAGGGTGAAATAAAGGGCCAATAAATCTCGCGGTGTTTAAAGAACAGTGGGGCTTAATCCAATAAATGAAATAGTTTCTAAAATTAATTGTTCTTAGCAGCAGAAGCAAGTGTACTTTGAAAATAGATTTAAAGTTTAATTTTTTTACTGTTGGGATAATTTAAATAGTATGATTTTAATTACATTACACTAACCAATCATGCATATTAAATAGATAGGCCTAACTTCGATTTGCATTACTGCCAAAGTAAAGCATTTTGGAGCCGTTCCTCCTGCTCACATCATTTGGAAACAAATTAATAGTCAATGGACTGCAACTTATTAAACTGTGTTATGACAGCAGATCAAAGCGTGAATTAACGCATTACCTTACAAGTGTTTTACATTAACTCGTTAGCTACAGGCTGTAGGCTACTACTCAAAATTTAAATAGTCGGCCATTCATGCTAAGCATAGGTTGACTGGGAAAGTCCAGTCCCTGCAGGCCTTGAACAGAGCTTGTTTAGCCGATCAGTAGGTTGTAGATTGTGGATAATCTGCCATGTCATATTAAATAAAATATCTTATAGGCCTACCTGGAATGTCTATATGATTTATTGTATCAACTACAAAGGCAAAGCCAGAACATGGATTTTACATCTCCTGAAGTGACTGCACATTCTCCAAAATACTGTATCCATCTAACGCCAATGTCTATGTGTGTCTGCTATAGCCTGGCAATATATAATATGCTCTAATGAGTTTCTCCCACCTGCCCCATCACCCTGATGAAAAATAATATTGCTATAATAATCCTACAGGGACTAAAAGTATGTCTGTGGTACTCAATAGTGAGTTTTTACTGACCTTATCCTACTCTATTATGTTTTTTAATCTCCTACTAAAATATTCCTTTAATAGTCCCATAGGATATTATATATATAGGCCTAGTTTATAGTTTTACTGTGCTGCTATTACAGGATTACTACAGTTGTTTTTGTAAGGCCAGACGAGGAGAGAAGAAGCAGAGTTTGAAATTTAAAAAAACAAAGCCCATAAAGAATGAATTTGGGACTACATTCTATTTTAGCCACAGGCTGAAATTGATTGGGAAGGTCACAGTGTCATAGTGTCTAATGCCCTTCTTAGGGCAGTCTTACTCTTAGTGCTTTGGTATAGACCTAAATATTATGCATACTGCCCTGAGGGATTCACATGTTTTATTAGTAGTCCAGGGTCATTTAATACTGCCATTATTTAGGTAACAAACATGTCTTCAGCCATTCCATGGAACCTATCCTACACTGGGAATTTAAACTTGCGCTGAATTATTCCTTTTTGCATCATGCCCATAGGCGGGGTCAAGGGGTCAGTATAAAATTATCCAGGCCTGTGTAAAACATGCAGAATGTCATCATTTTACAGGCTGCTTTTTCCCCAGTGACAGGCCAAGCTACACAGTTTCATAACAAGACTGCAGCTATGTATCCTTAAACTCCACACATCCACAAAATGATCCATAAACCAAACCATCAAATTCAACACTGACACATGCTGAAATATGAATATGCATGACTTTTCATAGTGATGTTGGTGAGGATACCTGGCTAATACTCTACAGTACCATGTTTGCAGGCCTTTGTGAGTCCCTTTAACAACGCTGCATTGAAGGTGAGTTGTTTTTTTTTCCTCCTCCCTGCCCACTCACTCTCCCTCCATCCGCAGCAGTTTCCCCTGTATCAGTAACACAAGGCATTGATTTTACGGTAAAGTCACTTTGTAAAGGGAATGAGTAACTCTGGGCCCCACTATCACTGTATTACACGGGTATGGCCCACGTAACAAGATGAACATTGATTCAGCATTACGGATGATCGATAATGAAATAAGTAACTTCGGGGCCAAATTAAAATGCAAGCTGGCTTGATGCTGCCAGGCTCTGTGAGAGGTGACAGCAGGAGAGAGAGAATGAGAGGGGGAGAGAGAGAGAGAGAGAGAGAGAGAGAGAGAGAGAGAGAGAGAGAGAGAGAGAGAGAGAGAGAGAGAGAGGGAGAGGGAGAGAGACAAAAGAATGGGAGTGGCTAAAGAGAGTCCCCTATATGCCTATATCCCTATATTCTATGCTGTATATGATGATGATGATGATGATGATGATGATGATGATGATGATGGTGGTGGTGGTGGTGATGGTGTCTAAGGAATAGCTAACTTTATTTATATTTGAAAAAAAAGGCAACAATAATATGTGACAGCTATTCACTATTGAGGTTGCAGCTGCCTGAAATTCAAGCATAATGCAGTCCAACTTGTGCCATGATATTTGCACTTCCCTAAATATTAAGCCTAAGGTCACTCCCACGCCCATACAAACATATGAACACCCCACACTTGCCGTAACAGGGTTGGAGTCAAGTCACTTTCAATTCAGACTAATTCAGATTTTCCTTTGAAATCTAGAAAGTGAAAACTGCTTTTTAACTTACATTTTTTCCCCTGTATTCTGTCTCTAATGAAATAATGGAGAATGAATGTTATATTGTTAATCGATTAATACCAGTTTCACTTTACATTTCGAATTGACTGAATTTGAAGTGATTTGCAGGCCGTATTTATTTTTTTGGAGGCAAACATTTGAAAGGCATCACTCACCAGTGGACATCCTGTGGAAATATGCCATCAGCCCCAGAGTCCTCCTGGCTTCACAGTGGGCTGATGACATGGATGAATGAAGTGACGTGTCCAGATAAAGAAATTAACCTAATGAGATGCCTCTAGCATCTCCTATCCCCAGCCCTATAGCTTGAATAGGAATCTGTTTTTTTCTCTTTATATTCTTGGGAAAGATTTGCAGAACATGCACACTCCGAGCTCCACTGGAGAAGTGAGGGGTAACTACCTTGTTTATACACATATTGATGGTAGGTGTTAGGGCATCGGTGAGCATTACTCATTCACTTCCTCCACCCAGATTTGCAGCACCAGTCCACTGAGACAAACCGTCAGCCTTCCGCTCACAAGCTGCCGCAACCTCCTGCTTGTGAATGCCTGTTTACCACACTATCATCGATCAAAAGGCATACATACAGTTACATACATACTGTTTCTCTATGATATAATGTTTTGGTCCAGTGGCGGCCAGTGGTGCCCTTTCGTGGCCCCACAGCTCGGCACCACGGCCAGACAAATATCAGTTTCCCAGTGCTTTCGGCCTTCTGAGCCAGACAAAGCCTCACTCTTTCCAGCTGTTGCTGCTGCTGGTTTGAGGCCGGAGGAGAGGCAGCTGTACCAACATGGTAGACGGGAGCCTCCTCATCTGCCTGGTGTCCCGGACTCTGCGGGGGGCGGTGGGGTTAGATAGTGGGTGGCAGGGGGATGTAGCCAAGGAAGGATTCAGAATTTGGACAATAGGCCGATACAAGAGTGGCTGTTTCCATAATGCGGTAGTCACCGTGCATAATCAAACGTGGATAGTTGCAGATGTAGGCGCGACTGTTTGGTTGCATTGCACTTCTGGAAAGGTTTACTGTAGCAAGTAGCAGCCATGCTTACATTGGAGCGATGCCATCACCGACACGGATGGCTGGTCAGCCGTAAGCAAGCCATGATATAAGATAAAAGAGTTCGGAGCACCCGCCCCGTATTACATCACCGCAGTTCCAGGAAGTGTTTTTGGCCATTCATTTGTAGCATATGAGTTCACCCGAGGCTGTTTTCCATGTGGTTCCACACATTCATTTTTCATTCTTAAAATTTAGCCATGTGGTCAAATGACTTGTAACTACATAAAAACATTTAGACATGTGTACACATCAGTCTAGGCAACAGATATTCTCCATTCCAAATGCACTGCACCAATGTTGCTGTCCATGGCGCTGACGTCCCTCGTTCCTATGATGACCTTGATGACAACAATGACGATGGTGACCAGGTTGGTGTTGATGCCCCATGACAGATTATTGTGTTTATTCTGTGTATTTTGTTTATGTTTCATTTTGTTATCTACATTTAATCTTTGTTTGCCTACTCTCGGCACCCGTTGCATGCCTGACCGGCCTGGTAGGGGGATCCCTGAGGCCCTTCCCAAGGTTTCGTTCATTTTTTTTTCCTAATGAGGTTTTCGTGGGAGTTTTTCCTTGTTCTCATTGATGGTCTAAGGTTGGGGGGTGTCGTTTTCATTTAGCGTTTTCATTTATTGCTTCATAATGTGGGAGTGGTGAAGTCCTTTGAGACTGTAACTGTGATTAAGGGCTTTACAAATAAACTTGACTTGACTTAATCTACTGTACACTATATTCTTGTATTTGCCTAATGCTACCCTGTATTAGGAAATACAGTAGTTCAGCTAGTATAACTACATTTTGCAGTACTTTGATGGTTTAATTACATTAAAATCAATCATACTATTTTTTTTCTACTAATAACAACTTTGCTTTTGATTTTACCTAACATTCTCTCCCTATTCTTTTTTTCTCTCCCTAAAGTGAAATCATCATTATTTTATGACTTGTTCACCCACACAGAGATTGAAACATGCAATTACCATGTGCCACAGTAACATCGTCAAACATTATAAAACTTTCAGAATAAATTTACACCTTTCAGCATCTTCGAGTTGGAAACAGGATTTGTCAGTGGGGCCATAAGCTGCCATCTTTGAGTGAAGTTAACTCTCTATATATTCACTTGTATTGTGGTTTTTACCCTAATGAAAACTGCTAACTTAAATGCCTTGGTTTTATAATTAACATTTCTACACATGTTTAAGAGAAAGCTGTTGGGACAGGTGGCAAAAATGGGAAAGCACTTCCTGGAAACATAGTATCATGTGACCTCTGAGCAGCATTAACCATAGCATCATGAGAAAATACCGTGCGCCTTCTCACTGGCATCTCTGTCACCTTGTATTGCTCTATCTAGCACTCTATTTTTCATGAGTGGCATCTGGAGCGATGAGACCAGATCCTGTGATGCTAGTCTGTGTTATGGTGGTGGGCGGGTGTGGGCCTTGCTTTTGTAATCAGCCCTATTGAGTGGCTCAGCATGCCAATGGACTGAGGTCAGAGGAGACTTAACAAGCAAACACTTAAACCTCAGCAGGGCAGCTTTGATAAGGATTTACTCGCCTAAACATTGTACTTATTAATGAAGATGGTGCCAAGCAGCGAGTGACACCATGAAAACCTGTGAGGATATTCATGTGTGTGTGTGTATATGTATGTGTGTGTGTGTGTGCGTACATGCACTTGAAACAAATTATGTCATTATTAGTCCATTATACTCAGAGCAACAACTAATAGGCATATTGAGGGTGAAACAGATTTTTATGAGTATGAGAATGATGGTGACAAATTACCGCTCAGGCCACACACAGTACATACGTGTTACCAGTATAAACAAAGCTAAGTTGGCAAAGCTATCTCTGTTTAATCAAAAACATGGAAACAAAGCCTCAGTGACACCCCAGCAGATTGGCCAACTCAGCTTTTCTAACCTGCCGGTTTGGGCTGCGCTGCTTTCTTTTTATTTGCATCCAACAGTAATTGTTTGTAGATTCAGAATGCTGCAGTTGACATGTGAAAAAGAGCAAACGTTGACTCTTTCTTTCTTTCTTTCTTTCTGTCTGTGTGTGTGTGTGTGTAGATGGATGTGCAAATGTGTGTTTTTTTTTCTGTGTGCGCAGATGTGTATGCACGTGTGCATGGTTTTGTTCGGGTTTTGTATGTGTGTATGTGTGTGCGCCCATGTGTTTGTGTATGATTGCTCGTGTGCACATATGTGTGGGTGTGTGTGTGTGCACATATGTGTGGGTGTGTGTGTGTGCGTGTGCGTCTGAGCCTGTCTGTTGTACAACAAGCACTGGAGCAAGACTGGACCCAGCTGTCAGGTCACCGCCGTCACAACCAATAATGATTACCCTCTCCCAGCTCCTCAATTCCTGCTTCATAACCACCAACGCAGGGGAGATCCGCCCCTTTTAGGAGAACAATGCATCCATGAGTGGGCCTCATCATCGCCCACGCCCACTCTTATCAGCCCTCTGAGGGCCCTCCAGACCCCTCCATAGCTGTGTGTGTGTGTGTGTGTGTATGTCTGCTAATCTTTGTGTATCTGTCAGATTTTCCCAATGAGCACCACTGGCCCGACACTCTCTCCCCAGACCCAGAATGATTCCACCCCTTCTGGCGCTGGCAGATTATATACCAATCAATACATATGGACCGCAGATTTTATAAGGCGGAAAAGAGCAGTCCGCTCTTCAAACGATGCTCCCTCACAGTTAAGCTGGCATAAATCATAAAGAGAGTTGCGTTCAAGTTCTCCCTGTCTTCTTGTTTTAATCCTTGGCTTGGAGGCTAAAAGGACATTGAGTTCAGCACATATCACAACCCCCACCCCTCCACTTCTTCCCAGGCAGGCGCATTAGCAGACTTAAACAATATGCACATCGCTCATCGGCATCATTTGGTGGGATTGAAACGTTAAACGGTAGCCATCAGAGCATATATTAAAGAGGCCCTCCAGCCTGTCAGCCTTGCCTTCCCATGCCTAATGAAATGAGCGCCCCAGAGCAGCAGTGGATTAGGAACAGAGGCAAGAGAGTGTATATTCATGTATATATACACATGATTATATATCGGAAAAGTGTCTGCATGCTATTCCCCAGGTCCCTTTAAGCCTCCTGACCGGCAAAGCAGTCAGGCCCCGTGTGGCAAGGCGGAAGAGGAAAATCACTAATGCTCTTAGCATCAAACAATAAATCCTGAAGTTATTTGCCACCATGTTTAATTAAATATTTGGAGAAGAAAACCCTGTGATTGATTCGCCTTCTCCATTGATCCGCCATCGATTGTGCTCCGTTTTGTAGCCCCAGCTGGGTTAATGCTAAATGGTGGCTGAGTCGCAGGA